>NW_027184891.1:0-87117 GCF_040668555.2 Bombus flavifrons
CGTTACTATACGTTATAACGTAATACTATATAACGTTATACGTTATAACGTAATACTATATAACGTTATACGTTATAACGTAATACTATATAACGTTATACGTTATAACGTAATACTATATAACGTTATACGTTATAACGTAATACTATATAACGTTATACGTTATAACGTAATACTATATAACGTTATACGTTATAACGTAATACTATATAACGTTATACGTTATAACGTAATACTATATAACGTTATACGTTATATGGTAATACTATATAACGATATACGTTATAACGTAATACTATATAACGTTATACGTTATAACGTAATACTATATAACGTTATACGTTATAACGTAATACTATATAACGTTATACGTTATATGGTAATACTAAATAACGTTATACGATATAACGTAATACTATATAACGTTATACGTTATAACGTAATACTATATAACGTTATACGTTATAACGTAATACTATATAACGTTAGTACGTTACATGGTGATACTATATAACGTTATACGTTATAACGTTATACTATAAAATGTTACACGTTATAACGTAATACTATATAACGTTATACGTTATAACGTAATACTATATAACGTTATACGATATAACGTAATACTATATAACGTTATACGTTATAACGTAATACTATATAGCGTTATACGTTATATGGTAATACTATATAACGTTATACGTTATAACGTAATACTATATAACGTTATACGTTATAACGTAATACTATATAACGTTATACTATATAACGTTATACGTTATATGGTAATACTATATAACGTTATACGTTATAACGTAATACTATATAACGTTATACGTTATAACGTAATACTATATAACGTTATACGTTATAGCGTAATACTACATAACGTTATACGTTATATGGTAATACTAAATAACGTTATACGTTATAACGTAATACTATATAACGTTATACGTTATATGGTAATACTAAATAACGTTATACGTTATAACGTAATACTATATAACGTTATACGTTATAACGTAATACTATATAACGTTATACGTTATAACGTAATACTATATAACGTTATACGTTATAACGTAATACTATATAACGTTATACGTTATACGGTAATACTATATAACGTTATACGTTATAACGTAATACTATATAACGTTATACGTTATAACGTAATACTATATAACGTTATACGTTATAACGTAATACTACATAACGTTATACGTTATATGGTAATACTAAATAACGTTATACGTTATAACGTAATACTATATAACGTTATACGTTATATGGTAATACTATATAACGTTATACGTTATATGGTAATACTATATAACGTTATACGTTACATGGTGATACTATATAACGTTATACGTTACATGGTGATACTATATAACGTTATACGTTACATGGTGATACTATATAACGTTATACGTTATAACGTAATACTATATAATGTTATACGTTATAACGTAATACTATATAATGTTATACGTTATAACGTAATACTATATAACGTTATACGTTATAACGTAATACTATATAACGTTATACGTTATAACGTAATACTATATAACGTAATACGTTATAACGTAATACTATATAACGTTATACGATATAACGTAATACTATATAACGTTATACGTTATATGGTGATACTATATAACGTTATAACGTAATACTATATAACGTTATACGTTATATGGTAATACTATATAACGTTATACGTCATAACGTAATACTATATAATGTTATACGTTATAACGTAATACTATATAATGTTATACGTTATAACGTAATACTATATAACGTTATACGTTATAACGTAATACTATATAACGTTATACGATATAACGTAATACTATATAACGTTATACGTTATAACGTAATACTATATAACGTTATACGTTATACGGTAATACTATATAACGTTATACGTTATAACGTAATACTATATAACGTTATACGTTATAACGTAATACTATATAACGTTATACGTTATAACGTAATACTACATAACGTTATACGTTATATGGTAATACTAAATAACGTTATACGTTATAACGTAATACCATATAACGTTATACGTTATAACGTAATACTACATAACGTTATACGTTATATGGTAATACTAAATAACGTTATACGTTATAACGTAATACTATATAACGTTATACGTTATATGGTAATACTATATAACGTTATACGTTATATGGTAATACTATATAACGTTATACGTTACATGGTGATACTATATAACGTTATACGTTACATGGTGATACTATATAACGTTATACGTTACATGGTGATACTATATAACGTTATACGTTATAACGTAATACTATATAATGTTATACGTTATAACGTAATACTATATAATGTTATACGTTATAACGTAATACTATATAATGTTATACGTTATAACGTAATACTATATAACGTTATACGTTATAACGTAATACTATATAACGTAATACGTTATAACGTAATACTATATAACGTTATACGATATAACGTAATACTATATAACGTTATACGTTATATGGTGATACTATATAACGTTATAACGTAATACTATATGTCGGAGAGGAAAGAACACCGGAGCCTCTGGAATGCTGGATAATCCCGCAACATTGTAACCTAGAGCCTACTATAGCTGTAATTAAACAATTGTAGTTATTCAACCTAATTGTAATTGTCCGAGATTTGTGATAGTGAGCTTGGGCTCGAGGCGACAGTCGGTCGCCAACGTGCCCGCGGTCAAGGGATGAACGTTTTGTCTAACAAAGGTATGAAGTAATTCTATAGCTCTCCTTAAAAGAAATATCTCTGGCGACACACGACAGTAAACATTCCAACGGTCTCTGTCCCGTGGCCACACGCAGTTCCTATTCTTCGAGAAAGATGATTGCCAGATGTCGATGTCTCTCCACAGTACGTGACCAGCTAGCCCGAGGGCCGTTATAAACACTAATATCTAGTTACCTAAAGTCCTTCGAACAGATAAACAGTCTTTGTCCCAACTACGGGAAGATAGGGGAGATCTATTTCTTTCAACGAACGGCGTCTCCCACTAGCAACTTTCCCTCGAGGGCGGCTAGCATCTTTTCCAACCACCGATATGGAAATTGACCAATTAGCAGCAACGCCAATTTCCCTTACTCCCGGAACGAAGACTATCCTCGACGAATCCGATGATCTCGTGCCCTTAGACACACCCCGATATAGTTTTCCTCTGTGGCATCATCGGGACGGAAAAGGCATTCTTTCACGCGATCTCGTCAACTGAAGGAAGTAACGTTCTTACGAATGATTGTGCGGACTTAGACTTCGCGAACACGTTCAACCATCATCCCTCTGACCGCGGTTTCGTTATCGAACCCGAGACCATTGTTACTAGTATCGCGGGTGCCTAATCACCACAGTCGATTGTTAAACTTGTATCATCCGTGCCTGTGCTAATAAACTGTGTCTTTACTATATCGCAACGACGGCTAATTTCAATGAAGACTCACCAAACACCCACAATCCTGACCCCAACGCTACTCCGACATATATAACGTTATACGTTATATGGTAATACTATATAACGTTATACGTCATAACGTAATACTATATAACGTTATACGTTATAACGTAATACTATATAACGTTATACGTTATAACGTAATACTATATAACGTTATACGTTATAACGTAATACTATATAACGTTATACGTTATATGGTAATACTATATAACGTTATACGTTATAACGTAATACTATATAACGTTATACGTTATATGGTAATACTAAATAACGTTATACGTTATAACGTAATACTATATAACGTTATACGTTATAACGTAATACTATATAACGTTATACGTTATAACGTAATACTATATAACGTTATACGTTATACGTTATAACGTAATACTATATAACGTTATTCGTTACATGGTGATACTATATAACGTTATAACGTAATAGTATATAACGTTATACGTTATACCGTATTACTATATAACGTTATACGTGATATGGTAATACTATATAACGTTATACGTTATAACGTAATACTATATAACGTTATACGTTATAACGTAATACTACATAACGTTATACGTTATATGGTAATACTAAATAACGTTATACGTTATAACGTAATACTATATAACGTTATACGTTATAACGTAATACTATATAACGTTATTCGTTACATGGTGATACTATATAACGTTATAACGTAATAGTATATAACGTAATACGTTATACCGTAATACTATATAACGTTATACGTGATATGGTAATACTATATAACGTTATACGTTATAACGTAATACTATATAACGTTATACGTTATAACGTAATACTACATAACGTTATACGTTATATGGTAATACTAAATAACGTTATACGTTATAACGTAATACTATATAACGTTATACGTTATAACGTAATACTATATAACGTTATACGTTATAACGTAATACTATATAACGTTATACGTTAGATGGTAATACTATATAACGTTATACGTTATATGGTAATACTATATAACGTTATACGTTACATGGTGATACTATATAACGTTATACGTTACATGGTGATACTATATAACGTTATACGTTACATGGTGATACTATATAACGTTATACGTTATAACGTAATACTATATAATGTTATACGTTATAACGTAATACTATATAATGTTATACGTTATAACGTAATACTATATAACGTTATACGTTATAACGTAATACTATATAACGTTATACGTTATAACGTAATACTATATAACGTAATACGTTATAACGTAATACTATATAACGTTATACGATATAACGTAATACTATATAACGTTATACGATATAACGTAATACTATATAACGTTATACGCTATATGGTGATACTATATAACGTTATAACGTAATACTATATAACGTTATACGTTATATGGTAATACTATATAACGTTATACGTCATAACGCAATACTATATAACGTTATACGTTATAACGTAATACTATATAACGTTATACGTTATAACGTAATACTATATAACGTTATACGTTATAACGTAATACTACATAACGTTATACGTTATATGGTAATACTAAATAACGTTATACGTTATAGCGTAATACTATATAACGTTATACGTTATATGGTAATACTATATAACGTTATTCGTTACATGGTGATACTATATAACGTTATAACGTAATAGTATATAACGTTATACGTTATACCGTAATACTATATAACGTTATACGTGATATGGTAATACTATATAACGTTATACGTTATAACGTAATACTATATAACGTTATACGTTATAACGTAATACTACATAACGTTATACGTTATATGGTAATACTAAATAACGTTATACGTTATAACGTAATACTATATAACGTTATACGTTATAACGTAATACTATATAACGTTATTCGTTACATGGTGATACTATATAACGTTATAACGTAATAGTATATAACGTAATACGTTATACCGTAATACTATATAACGTTATACGTGATATGGTAATACTATATAACGTTATACGTTATAACGTAATACTATATAACGTTATACGTTATAACGTAATACTACATAACGTTATACGTTATATGGTAATACTAAATAACGTTATACGTTATAACGTAATACTATATAACGTTATACGTTATAACGTAATACTATATAACGTTATACGTTATAACGTAATACTATATAACGTTATACGTTAGATGGTAATACTATATAACGTTATACGTTATATGGTAATACTATATAACGTTATACGTTACATGGTGATACTATATAACGTTATACGTTACATGGTGATACTATATAACGTTATACGTTACATGGTGATACTATATAACGTTATACGTTATAACGTAATACTATATAATGTTATACGTTATAACGTAATACTATATAATGTTATACGTTATAACGTAATACTATATAACGTTATACGTTATAACGTAATACTATATAACGTTATACGTTATAACGTAATACTATATAACGTAATACGTTATAACGTAATACTATATAACGTTATACGATATAACGTAATACTATATAACGTTATACGCTATATGGTGATACTATATAACGTTATAACGTAATACTATATAACGTTATACGTTATATGGTAATACTATATAACGTTATACGTCATAACGCAATACTATATAACGTTATACGTTATAACGTAATACTATATAACGTTATACGTTATAACGTAATACTATATAACGTTATACGTTATAACGTAATACTACATAACGTTATACGTTATATGGTAATACTAAATAACGTTATACGTTATAGCGTAATACTATATAACGTTATACGTTATATGGTAATACTATATAACGTTATACGTTACATGGTGATACTATATAACGTTATACGTTACATGGTGATACTATATAACGTTATACGTTATAACGTAATACTATATAACGTTATACGTTAGATGGTAATACTATATAACGTTATACGTTATATGGAAATACTATATAACGTTATACGTTACATGGTGATACTATATAACGTTATACGTTACATGGTGATACTATATAACGTTATACGTTACATGGTGATACTATATAACGTTATACGTTATAACGTAATACTATATAATGTTATACGTTATAACGTAATACTATATAATGTTATACGTTATAACGTAATACTATATAACGTTATACGTTATAACGTAATACTATATAACGTTATACGTTATAACGTAATACTATATAACGTTATACGTTATAACGTAATACTATATAACGTTATACGTTATATGGTAATACTATATAACGATATACGTTATAACGTAATACTATATAACGTTATACGTTATATGGTAATACTATATAACGTTATACGTTATAACGTAATACTATATAACGTTATACGTTATAACGTAATACTATATAACGTTATACGTTTTAGCGTAATACTACATAACGCTATACGTTATATGGTAATACTAAATAACGTTATACGATATATCGTAATACTATATAACGTTATACGTTATATGGTAATACTAAATAACGTTATACCTTATAACGTAATACTATATAACGTTATACGTTATAACGTAATACTATATAACGTTATACGTTATAACGTAATACTATATAACGTTATACGTTATACGGTAATACTATATAACGTTATACGTTATAACGTAATACTATATAACGTTATACGTTATAACGTAATACTATATAACGTTATACGTTATATGGTAATACTATATAACGTTATACGTTATATGGTAATACTAAATAACGTTATACGTTATAACGTAATACTATATAACGTTATACGTTATATGGTAATACTAAATAACGTTATACGTTATAACGTAATACTATATAACGTTATACGTTATAACGTAATACTATATAACGTTATACGTTATAACGTAATACTATATAACGTTATACGTTATACGGTAATACTATATAACGTTATACGTTATAACGTAATACTATATAACGTTATACGTTATAACGTAATACTATATAACGTTATACGTTATAACGTAATACTACATAACGTTATACGTTATATGGTAATACTAAATAACGTTATACGTTATAACGTAATACTATATAACGTTATACGTTATATGGTAATACTATATAACGTTATACGTTATATGGTAATACTATATAACGTTATACGTTACATGGTGATACTATATAACGTTATACGTTACATGGTGATACTATATAACGTTATACGTTACATGGTGATTCTATATAACGTTATACGTTATAACGTAATACTATATAATGTTATACGTTATAACGTAATACTATATAATGTTATACGTTATAACGTAATACTATATAACGTTATACGTTATAACGTAATACTATATAACGTTATACGTTATAACGTAATACTATATAACGTAATACGTTATAACGTAATACTATATAACGTTATACGATATAACGTAATACTATATAACGTTATACGTTATATGGTGATACTATATAACGTTATAACGTAATACTATATAACGTTATACGTTATATGGTAATACTATATAACGTTATACGTCATAACGTAATACTATATAATGTTATACGTTATAACGTAATACTATATAATGTTATACGTTATAACGTAATACTATATAACGTTATACGTTATAACGTAATACTATATAACGTTATACGATATAACGTAATACTATATAACGTTATACGTTATAACGTAATACTATATAACGTTATACGTTATACGGTAATACTATATAACGTTATACGTTATAACGTAATACTATATAACGTTATACGTTATAACGTAATACTATATAACGTTATACGTTATAACGTAATACTACATAACGTTATACGTTATATGGTAATACTAAATAACGTTATACGTTATAACGTAATACCATATAACGTTATACGTTATAACGTAATACTACATAACGTTATACGTTATATGGTAATACTAAATAACGTTATACGTTATAACGTAATACTATATAACGTTATACGTTATATGGTAATACTATATAACGTTATACGTTATATGGTAATACTATATAACGTTATACGTTACATGGTGATACTATATAACGTTATACGTTTCATGGTGATACTATATAACGTTATACGTTACATGGTGATACTATATAACGTTATACGTTATAACGTAATACTATATAATGTTATACGTTATAACGTAATACTATATAATGTTATACGTTATAACGTAATACTATATAATGTTATACGTTATAACGTAATACTATATAACGTTATACGTTATAACGTAATACTATATAACGTAATACGTTATAACGTAATACTATATAACGTTATACGATATAACGTAATACTATATAACGTTATACGTTATATGGTGATACTATATAACGTTATAACGTAATACTATATGTCGGAGAGGAAAGAACACCGGAGCCTCTGGAATGCTGGATAATCCCGCAACATTGTAACCTAGAGCCTACTATAGCTGTAATTAAACAATTGTAGTTATTCAACCTAATTGTAATTGTCCGAGATTTGTGATAGTGAGCTTGGGCTCGAGGCGACAGTCGGTCGCCAACGTGCCCGCGGTCAAGGGATGAACGTTTTGTCTAACAAAGGTATGAAGTAATTCTATAGCTCTCCTTAAAAGAAATATCTCTGGCGACACACGACAGTAAACATTCCAACGGTCTCTGTCCCGTGGCCACACGCAGTTCCTATTCTTCGAGAAAGATGATTGCCAGATGTCGATGTCTCTCCACAGTACGTGACCAGCTAGCCCGAGGGCCGTTATAAACACTAATATCTAGTTACCTAAAGTCCTTCGAACAGATAAACAGTCTTTGTCCCAACTACGGGAAGATAGGGGAGATCTATTTCTTTCAACGAACGGCGTCTCCCACTAGCAACTTTCCCTCGAGGGCGGCTAGCATCTTTTCCAACCACCGATATGGAAATTGACCAATTAGCAGCAACGCCAATTTCCCTTACTCCCGGAACGAAGACTATCCTCGACGAATCCGATGATCTCGTGCCCTTAGACACACCCCGATATAGTTTTCCTCTGTGGCATCATCGGGACGGAAAAGGCATTCTTTCACGCGATCTCGTCAACTGAAGGAAGTAACGTTCTTACGAATGATTGTGCGGACATAGACTTCGCGAACACGTTCAACCATCATCCCTCTGACCGCGGTTTCGTTATCGAACCCGAGACCATTGTTACTAGTATCGCGGGTGCCTAATCACCACAGTCGATTGTTAAACTTGTATCATCCGTGCCTGTGCTAATAAACTGTGTCTTTACTATATCGCAACGACGGCTAATTTCAATGAAGACTCACCAAACACCCACAATCCTGACCCCAACGCTACTCCGACATATATAACGTTATACGTTATATGGTAATACTATATAACGTTATACGTCATAACGTAATACTATATAACGTTATACGTTATAACGTAATACTATATAACGTTATACGTTATAACGTAATACTATATAACGTTATACGTTATAACGTAATACTATATAACGTTATACGTTATATGGTAATACTATATAACGTTATACGTTATAACGTAATACTATATAACGTTATACGTTATAACGTAATACTATATAACGTTATATGTTATAACGTACTACTACATAACGTTATACGTTATATGGTAATACTAAATAACGTTATACGTTATAACGTAATACTATATAACGTTATACGTTATAACGTAATACTATATAACGTTATACGTTATAACGTAATACTATATAACGTTATACGTTATATGGTAATACTATATAACGTTATACGTTATAACGTAATACTATATAACGTTATACGTTATAACGTACTACTACATAACGTTATACGTTATATGGTAATACTAAATAACGTTATACGTTATAACGTAATACTATATAACGTTATACGTTATAACGTAATACTATATAACGTTATACGTTATACCGTAATACTATATAACGTTATACGTGATATGGTAATACTATATAACGTTATACGTTACAACGTAATACTATATAACGTTATACGTTATAACGTAATACTACATAACGTTATACGTTATATGGTAATACTAAATAACGTTATACGTTATAACGTAATACTATATAACGTTATACGTTATAACGTAATACTATATAACGTTATTCGTTACATGGTGATACTATATAACGTTATAACGTAATAGTATATAACGTAATACGTTATACCGTAATACTATATAACGTTATACGTGATATGGTAATACTATATAACGTTATACGTTATAACGTAATACTATATAACGTTATACGTTATAACGTAATACTACATAACGTTATACGTTATATGGTAATACTAAATAACGTTATACGTTATAACGTAATACTATATAACGTTATACGTTATAACGTAATACTATATAACGTTATACGTTATAACGTAATACTATATAACGTTATACGTTAGATGGTAATACTATATAACGTTATACGTTATATGGTAATACTATATAACGTTATACGTTACATGGTGATACTATATAACGTTATACGTTACATGGTGATACTATATAACGTTATACGTTACATGGTGATACTATATAACGTTATACGTTATAACGTAATACTATATAATGTTATACGTTATAACGTAATACTATATAATGTTATACGTTATAACGTAATACTATATAACGTTATACGTTATAACGTAATACTATATAACGTTATACGTTATAACGTAATACTATATAACGTAATACGTTATAACGTAATACTATATAACGTTATACGATATAACGTAATACTATATAACGTTATACGATATAACGTAATACTATATAACGTTATACGCTATATGGTGATACTATATAACGTTATAACGTAATACTATATAACGTTATACGTTATATGGTAATACTATATAACGTTATACGTCATAACGCAATACTATATAACGTTATACGTTATAACGTAATACTATATAACGTTATACGTTATAACGTAATACTATATAACGTTATACGTTATAACGTAATACTACATAACGTTATACGTTATATGGTAATACTAAATAACGTTATACGTTATAGCGTAATACTATATAACGTTATACGTTATATGGTAATACTATATAACGTTATTCGTTACATGGTGATACTATATAACGTTATAACGTAATAGTATATAACGTTATACGTTATACCGTAATACTATATAACGTTATACGTGACATGGTAATACTATATAACGTTATACGTTATAACGTAATACTATATAACGTTATACGTTATAACGTAATACTACATAACGTTATACGTTATATGGTAATACTAAATAACGTTATACGTTATAACGTAATACTATATAACGTTATACGTTATAACGTAATACTATATAACGTTATTCGTTACATGGTGATACTATATAACGTTATAACGTAATAGTATATAACGTAATACGTTATACCGTAATACTATATAACGTTATACGTGATATGGTAATACTATATAACGTTATACGTTATAACGTAATACTATATAACGTTATACGTTATAACGTAATACTACATAACGTTATACGTTATATGGTAATACTAAATAACGTTATACGTTATAACGTAATACTATATAACGTTATACGTTATAACGTAATACTATATAACGTTATACGTTATAACGTAATACTATATAACGTTATACGTTAGATGGTAATACTATATAACGTTATACGTTATATGGTAATACTATATAACGTTATACGTTACATGGTGATACTATATAACGTTATACGTTACATGGTGATACTATATAACGTTATACGTTACATGGTGATACTATATAACGTTATACGTTATAACGTAATACTATATAATGTTATACGTTATAACGTAATACTATATAACGTTATACGTTATAACGTAATACTACATAACGTTATACGTTATATGGTAATACTAAATAACGTTATACGTTATAACGTAATACTATATAACGTTATACGTTATAACGTAATACTATATAACGTTATACGTTATAACGTAATACTATATAACGTTATACGTTAGATGGTAATACTATATAACGTTATACGTTATATGGTAATACTATATAACGTTATACGTTACATGGTGATACTATATAACGTTATACGTTACATGGTGATACTATATAACGTTATACGTTACATGGTGATACTATATAACGTTATACGTTATAACGTAATACTATATAATGTTATACGTTATAACGTAATACTATATAATGTTATACGTTATAACGTAATACTATATAACGTTATACGTTATAACGTAATACTATATAACGTTATACGTTATAACGTAATACTATATAACGTAATACGTTATAACGTAATACTATATAACGTTATACGATATAACGTAATACTATATAACGTTATACGATATAACGTAATACTATATAACGTTATACGCTATATGGTGATACTATATAACGTTATAACGTAATACTATATAACGTTATACGTTATATGGTAATACTATATAACGTTATACGTCATAACGCAATACTATATAACGTTATACGTTATAACGTAATACTATATAACGTTATACGTTATAACGTAATACTATATAACGTTATACGTTATAACGTAATACTACATAACGTTATACGTTATATGGTAATACTAAATAACGTTATACGTTATAGCGTAATACTATATAACGTTATACGTTATATGGTAATACTATATAACGTTATTCGTTACATGGTGATACTATATAACGTTATAACGTAATAGTATATAACGTTATACGTTATACCGTAATACTATATAACGTTATACGTGACATGGTAATACTATATAACGTTATACGTTATAACGTAATACTATATAACGTTATACGTTATAACGTAATACTACATAACGTTATACGTTATATGGTAATACTAAATAACGTTATACGTTATAACGTAATACTATATAACGTTATACGTTATAACGTAATACTATATAACGTTATTCGTTACATGGTGATACTATATAACGTTATAACGTAATAGTATATAACGTAATACGTTATACCGTAATACTATATAACGTTATACGTGATATGGTAATACTATATAACGTTATACGTTATAACGTAATACTATATAACGTTATACGTTATAACGTAATACTACATAACGTTATACGTTATATGGTAATACTAAATAACGTTATACGTTATAACGTAATACTATATAACGTTATACGTTATAACGTAATACTATATAACGTTATACGTTATAACGTAATACTATATAACGTTATACGTTAGATGGTAATACTATATAACGTTATACGTTATATGGTAATACTATATAACGTTATACGTTACATGGTGATACTATATAACGTTATACGTTACATGGTGATACTATATAACGTTATACGTTACATGGTGATACTATATAACGTTATACGTTATAACGTAATACTATATAATGTTATACGTTATAACGTAATACTATATAATGTTATACGTTATAACGTAATACTATATAACGTTATACGTTATAACGTAATACTATATAACGTTATACGTTATAACGTAATACTATATAACGTAATACGTTATAACGTAATACTATATAACGTTATACGATATAACGTAATACTATATAACGTTATACGCTATATGGTGATACTATATAACGTTATAACGTAATACTATATAACGTTATACGTTATATGGTAATACTATATAACGTTATACGTCATAACGCAATACTATATAACGTTATACGTTATAACGTAATACTATATAACGTTATACGTTATAACGTAATACTATATAACGTTATACGTTATAACGTAATACTACATAACGTTATACGTTATATGGTAATACTAAATAACGTTATACGTTATAGCGTAATACTATATAACGTTATACGTTATATGGTAATACTATATAACGTTATACGTTACATGGTGATACTATATAACGTTATACGTTACATGGTGATACTATATAACGTTATACGTTATAACGTAATACTATATAACGTTATACGTTAGATGGTAATACTATATAACGTTATACGTTATATGGTAATACTATATAACGTTATACGTTACATGGTGATACTATATAACGTTATACGTTACATGGTGATACTATATAACGTTATACGTTACATGGTGATACTATATAACGTTATACGTTATAACGTAATACTATATAATGTTATACGTTATAACGTAATACTATATAATGTTATACGTTATAACGTAATACTATATAACGTTATACGTTATAACGTAATACTATATAACGTTATACGTTATAACGTAATACTATATAACGTAATACGTTATAACGTAATACTATATAACGTTATACGATATAACGTAATACTATATAACGTTATACGCTATATGGTGATACTATATAACGTTATAACGTAATACTATATAACGTTATACGTTATATGGTAATACTATATAACGTTATACGTCATAACGCAATACCATATAACGTTATACGTTATAACGTAATACTATATAACGTTATACGTTATAACGTAATACTATATAACGTTATACGTTATAACGTAATACTACATAACGTTATACGTTATATGGTAATACTAAATAACGTTATACGTTATAGCGTAATACTATATAACGTTATACGTTATATGGTAATACTATATAACGTTATACGTTACATGGTGATACTATATAACGTTATACGTTACATGGTGATACTATATAACGTTATACGTTACATGGTGATACTATATAACGTTATACGTTATAACGTAATACTATATAACGTTATACGTTATAACGTAATACTATATAACGTTATACGTTATAACGTAATACTATATAACGTTATACGTTATAACGTAATACTATATAACGTTATACGTTATAACGTAATACTATATAACGTTATACGTTATAACGTAATACTATATAACGTTATACGTTATAACGTAATACTATATAACGTTATACGTTATATGGTAATACTATATAACGATATACGTTATAACGTAATACTATATAACGTTATACGTTATATGGTAATACTATATAACGTTATACGTTATAACGTAATACTATATAACGTTATACGTTATAACGTAATACTATATAACGTTATACGTTTTAGCGTAATACTACATAACGCTATACGTTATATGGTAATACTAAATAACGTTATACGATATATCGTAATACTATATAACGTTATACGTTATATGGTAATACTAAATAACGTTATACCTTATAACGTAATACTATATAACGTTATACGTTATAACGTAATACTATATAACGTTATACGTTATAACGTAATACTATATAACGTTATACGTTATACGGTAATACTATATAACGTTATACGTTATAACGTAATACTATATAACGTTATACGTTATAACGTAATACTATATAACGTTATACGTTATATGGTAATACTATATAACGTTATACGTTATATGGTAATACTATATAACGTTATACGTTACATGGTGATACTATATAACGTTATTCGTTACTATGGTGATACTATATAACGTTATACGTTACATGGTGATACTATATAACGTTATACGTTATAACGGTGAATACTATATAACGTTATACGTTATAACGTAATACTATATAACGTTATACGTTATAACGTAATACTATAATAACGTTATACGTTATAACGTAATACTATATAACGTTATACGTTATAACGTAATACATATAACGTTAAGTTATAACGTATACTATAAACGTATATACGTTATAACGTAATACTATATAACGTTATACGTTATAACGTAATACTATATAACGTTATAACGTTATATGGTAATACTATATAACGATATACGTTATAAACGTAATACTATATAACGTTATACGTTATATGGTAATACTATATAACGTTATACGTTATAACGTAATACTATATAACGTTATACGTTATAACGTAATACTATATAACGTTATACGTTTTAGCGTAATACTACATAACGCTATACGTTATATGGTAATACTAAATAACGTTATACGATATATCGTAATACTATATAACGTTATACGTTATATGGTAATACTAAATAACGTTATACCTTATAACGTAATACTATATAACGTTATACGTTATAACGTAATACTATATAACGTTGATACGTTATAACGTAATACTATATAACGTTATACGTTATACGGTAATACTATATAACGTTATACGTTATAACGTAATACTATATAACGTTATACGTTATAACGTAATACTATATAACGTTATACGTTATATGGTAATACTATATTAACGTTATACGTTATATGGTAATACTATATAACGTTATACGTTACATGGTGATACTATATAACGTTATTCGTTACATGGTGATACTATATAACGTTATACGTTACATGGTGATACTATATAACGTTATACGTTATAACGTAATACTATATAATGTTATACGTTATAACGTAATACTATATAATGTTATACGTATAACGTAATACCTATATAACGTTATACGTTATAACGTAATACTATATAACGTTATACGTTATAACGTAATACTATATAACGTAATACGTTATAACGTAATACTATATAACGTTATACGTTATAACGTAATACTATATAACGTTATACGTTATATGGTGATACTATATAGCGTTATAACGTAATACTATATAACGTTATACGTTATATGGTAATACTATATAACGTTATACGTCATAACGTAATACTATATAACGTTATACGTTATAACGTAATACTATATAACGTTATACGTTATAACGTAATACTATATAACGTTATACGTTATAACGTAATACTATATAACGTTATACGTTATAACGTAATACTATATAACGTTATACGTTATAACGTAATACTATAATAACGTTATACGTTATAACGTAATACTATATAACGTTATACGTTGTAACGTAATACTATATAACGTTATACGTTATAACGTAATACTATATAACGTTATACGTTATAACGTAATACTATATAACGTTTATACGTTATATGGTAACACTATATAACGATATACGTTATAACGTAATACTATATAACGTTATACGTTATAACGTAATACTATATAACGTTATACGTTATAACGTAATACTATATAACGTTATACGTTATATGGTAATACTAAATAACGTTATACGATATAACGTAATACTATATAACGTTATACGTTATAACGTAATACTATATAACGTTATACGTTATAACGTAATACTATATAACGTTGTACGTTACATGGTGATACTATATAACGTTATACGTTATAACGTTATACTATAAAATGTTACACGTTATAACGTAATACTATATAACGTTATACGTTATAACGTAATACTATATAACGTTATACGATATAACGTAATACTATATAACGTTATACGTTATAACGTAATACTATATAGCGTTATACGTTATATGGTAATACTATATAACGTTATACGTTATAACGTAATACTATATAACGTTATACGTTATAACGTAATACTATATAACGTTATACTATATAACGTTATACGTTATATGGTAATACTATATAACGTTATACGTTATAACGTAATACTATATAACGTTATACGTTATAACGTAATACTATATAACGTTATACGTTATAGCGTAATACTACATAACGTTATACGTTATATGGTAATACTAAATAACGTTATACGTTATAACGTAATACTATATAACGTTATACGTTATATGGTAATACTAAATAACGTTATACGTTATAACGTAATACTATATAACGTTATACGTTATAACGTAATACTATATAACGTTATACGTTATATGGTAATACTAAATAACGTTATACGTTATAACGTAATACTATATAACGTTATACGTTATATGGTAATACTATATAACGTTATACGTTATATGGTAATACTATATAACGTTATACGTTACATGGTGATACTATATAACGTTATACGTTACATGGTGATACTATATAACGTTATACGTTACATGGTGATACTATATAACGTTATACGTTATAACGTAATACTATATAATGTTATACGTTATAACGTAATACTATATAATGTTATACGTTATAACGTAATACTATATAACGTTATACGTTATAACGTAATACTATATAACGTTATACGTTATAACGTAATACTATATAACGTAATACGTTATAACGTAATACTATATAACGTTATACGATATAACGTAATACTATATAACGTTATACGTTATATGGTGATACTATATAACGTTATAACGTAATACTATATAACGTTATACGTTATATGGTAATACTATATAACGTTATACGTCATAACGTAATACTATATAATGTTATACGTTATAACGTAATACTATATAATGTTATACGTTATAACGTAATACTATATAACGTTATACGTTATAACGTAATACTATATAACGTTATACGATATAACGTAATACTATATAACGTTATACGTTATAACGTAATACTATATAACGTTATACGTTATACGGTAATACTATATAACGTTATACGTTATAACGTAATACTATATAACGTTATACGTTATAACGTAATACTATATAACGTTATACGTTATAACGTAATACTACATAACGTTATACGTTATATGGTAATACTAAATAACGTTATACGTTATAACGTAATACCATATAACGTTATACGTTATAACGTAATACTACATAACGTTATACGTTATATGGTAATACTAAATAACGTTATACGTTATAACGTAATACTATATAACGTTATACGTTATATGGTAATACTATATAACGTTATACGTTATATGGTAATACTATATAACGTTATACGTTACATGGTGATACTATATAACGTTATACGTTACATGGTGATACTATATAACGTTATACGTTACATGGTGATACTATATAACGTTATACGTTATAACGTAATACTATATAATGTTATACGTTATAACGTAATACTATATAATGTTATACGTTATAACGTAATACTATATAATGTTATACGTTATAACGTAATACTATATAACGTTATACGTTATAACGTAATACTATATAACGTAATACGTTATAACGTAATACTATATAACGTTATACGATATAACGTAATACTATATAACGTTATACGTTATATGGTGATACTATATAACGTTATAACGTAATACTATATGTCGGAGAGGAAAGAACACCGGAGCCTCTGGAATGCTGGATAATCCCGCAACATTGTAACCTAGAGCCTACTATAGCTGTAATTAAACAATTGTAGTTATTCAACCTAATTGTAATTGTCCGAGATTTGTGATAGTGAGCTTGGGCTCGAGGCGACAGTCGGTCGCCAACGTGCCCGCGGTCAAGGGATGAACGTTTTGTCTAACAAAGGTATGAAGTAATTCTATAGCTCTCCTTAAAAGAAATATCTCTGGCGACACACGACAGTAAACATTCCAACGGTCTCTGTCCCGTGGCCACACGCAGTTCCTATTCTTCGAGAAAGATGATTGCCAGATGTCGATGTCTCTCCACAGTACGTGACCAGCTAGCCCGAGGGCCGTTATAAACACTAATATCTAGTTACCTAAAGTCCTTCGAACAGATAAACAGTCTTTGTCCCAACTACGGGAAGATAGGGGAGATCTATTTCTTTCAACGAACGGCGTCTCCCACTAGCAACTTTCCCTCGAGGGCGGCTAGCATCTTTTCCAACCACCGATATGGAAATTGACCAATTAGCAGCAACGCCAATTTCCCTTACTCCCGGAACGAAGACTATCCTCGACGAATCCGATGATCTCGTGCCCTTAGACACACCCCGATATAGTTTTCCTCTGTGGCATCATCGGGACGGAAAAGGCATTCTTTCACGCGATCTCGTCAACTGAAGGAAGTAACGTTCTTACGAATGATTGTGCGGACTTAGACTTCGCGAACACGTTCAACCATCATCCCTCTGACCGCGGTTTCGTTATCGAACCCGAGACCATTGTTACTAGTATCGCGGGTGCCTAATCACCACAGTCGATTGTTAAACTTGTATCATCCGTGCCTGTGCTAATAAACTGTGTCTTTACTTTATCGCAACGATGGCTAATTTCAATGAAGACTCACCAAACACCCACAATCCTGACCCCAACGCTACTCCGACATCAGAAGTGGGATCAGAACCGTTTAAAGCGCTACAAGAGCAAATGGCCCTTATGCGCGAGTTAATTCAGACGCTAGCGCACAAACCGGGGGAGCAAAGACCGAGTGCGGAATCTAAGGATGCAACGTTACCACGTTTTGACCCCGAAGGCGCAGGCGCCGATCCATCCGCGTGGTGCGCGCATGCTGATCTGATTTTGAAAGACCACCCGATGCAAGATAGTGCGTTACTTTCCGCTCTAAATCGCGCCCTAAAGGGTTCTGCTGCGCATTGGCTTTCGCAAGTGGTGCGCGGTGGAAAGCTTACCTGGCCAACGCTTAAGGAACAATTTCTCTCGCGTTTTGGTGGCATAGAGACAGCCGCTTCGGCGTTAATAAGGATATCCAGAGAACGACCGTCGGAGACTGAATCTCCGGGAGCGTACGGTAGTCGCCTCCGCTCCATGCTGCAGATGAAGTTGCAAGATCTAACGATGCCCGAAGTGATCAATGCCCTCGCCCTTTATATACTGAGTTCACAAGATCAACGCTTTCAGCGACTAACGCTCGCGAATAATATCAGGACGGAGGACCAATTTCATGATGAAATGAGGATTCTCCCTTACAACGATCAGCCGACATTTTCGTCAAGAAATCCACCGGCGGAACCCGAAGCCAAAAGACGCAAGCTGTCGGCCCACCACGTGAAGTGCCTCTACTGTGGTAAACAAGGACACAGAATAGCTGAGTGCCGCCGTAGGATGCAGAGAGAACAGCGAGGAAATACGCAACGCCCGGAAGGAAGACAACCGGCAACATCGCCCCAGGTGGTTTGCTTCAAGTGTAAGGCGGAGGGCCATATCGCACCAAACTGTCCGCAACAACAAGACGGAAAATCCAGCCCCAAGAACAAACTCCGAGTCGACGTCTGTGTGATGAAGCCGCCAGTTGGTAGTTTGAGTCATCTGGGTGAGTCGTTTCCGTTTTACTTCGATTCCGGAGCCGAGTGCTCATTAGTTAAAGAATCTGTAGCCTCGAAATTTTCCGGTAAGAGAACGACAGATGTAATAGTAATGCAAGAAATCGGAAATACCTGCGTTAAAAGTACGTCCCAGATTTTGTCCGTCGTACGTATTAGCGATTTTACATTGGAGATAGCTTTCCACGTCCTTGACGATAGTCATTTAAAGTACGATATTATGATTGGTCGCGAGATAGTAAGCCAAGGATTCGATGTAATTATTACGCCCAACGGCCTCGATATCCGCAAAACGAAGACAGTCAATGCTTGCCATAAAATCGTCGAAAATGGGATTGACTTTAATAAAGTAGACACCGAAGTATGTGGTAATGATAAGAGCCGATTGATTTCTATTCTCCAAAATTTTAAAGAGTCATTTATTACGGGCTTCCCGCGTACTCGCGTAAATACGGGCCAGTTAGAGATTCGATTAATTGATCCCAACATCACCGTACAAAGAAGTCCCTACAGACTCAGCGAGGAAGAACGAAGAACAGTGCGAGAGAGAATCAGCGAGTTAATCGAGGCAAAAATCATAAGGCCCAGTAGTTCGCCGTTCGCGAGCCCCATGATACTCGTGAAGAAAAAGGACGGCTCAGATAGACTGTGTGTAGATTTTCGAGCGCTAAACAAAAACACGGTCGCGGATCGGTATCCCCTACCCCTCATCGCGGATCAGATCGCGAGACTGCAAAAGGCGAGATACTTCATTAGCTTAGACATGGCCAGCGGGTTTCATCAGATTCCTATTCATCCTAATTCGACGGAGTATACGGCGTTCGTTACACCCGACGGACAGTACGAGTACCTAACCATGCCGTTCGGATTGAAAAATGCACCTTCCGTTTTTCAGAGGGCCATTCTCAACGCCTTAGGCGACCTTGCGTATTCATACGTTGTTGTCTACTTGGATGACGTTCTAATTATTGCCGACTCGATAGATCAAGCCCTAGAAAGATTGAACACCGTATTGGATACCCTCGTAAAAGCCGGATTCTCTTTCAACTTTTCAAAATGTTCTTTCCTAACGACCTCGGTACTTTATTTGGGGTATGTAATCCGTGACGGAGAAGTTCGCCCCAACCCGGGTAAAATACACGCCTTGAGCTCTTTACCTGCGCCAACGACCGTCACACAGCTCAGACAATTCATAGGTCTAGCCACTTACTTCCGAAAATTCGTCCCTAAATTCTCACAGATAATGAAACCCTTGTACGCGCTTACTTCCGGTAACAAAAGCATAGCTTGGACGGATAAACATGAAAAGATAAGGCAAAAGGTAATTTCCGTCCTGACCGAAGCACCGGTGTTAATGATATTCGACCCCAACTACCCGATAGAACTACATACCGACGCTAGTTCTGAAGGATATGGGGCCATTTTGATGCATAAGGTCGAAGGTCAAAATAGAGTAGTAGAATATTACAGTAAAAAGACTAGCCCCGCGGAATCCAGATACCATTCCTATGAACTGGAGACGTTGGCGGTTGTAAACGCCGTCAAACATTTCCGTCATTACCTACACGGACGAGAATTCCTCGTTGTCACTGATTGCAATTCCCTAAAGGCATCCAGTAATAAGGTACATTTAAGTGACAGGGTTTACAGATGGTGGGCCTACCTGCAAACTTTCACCTTCGACATTATGTATCGGGAAGGCAAACGAATGGCTCACGCCGACTTCTTTTCGCGGAACCCCGTAGACTCGGATCACCGTAAGATCGACAAAATCGCCGAAAAGGAAATCAATCTGGCCGAAATCTCCGACGATTGGCTCTTAGCGGAACAACGTCGCGACCCCCAAATCACCGAAATTGTTGATAAGTTGCGGAACGACGAGCTTGCGGAAGACATCGCGAACACCTACGAACTACGATCCGGCACCCTGTACCGTAAAATACAAAGAAGGGGCAGAACTCTCTGCTTGCCCATTGTCCCAAGAGGCTTTAGGTGGTCCGTGATCAGCCATGTACACCAGTCAATCATGCACTTAGGATGGGATAAAACGCTCGAGAAACTATACGAGTATTACTGGTTCGAAGGAATGGCGAAATACGTTCGCAAATTCGTTGAGAACTGTCATGCTTGTCGAGTTTCTAAGGCCAGTTCCGGCAAAATACAAGCCGAACTACACCCCATACCTAAGACCAGCATACCTTGGCACACGGTTCACATGGATATCACGGGCAAACTAAGCGGTAAAAACGACGCGAAGGAATATGTCATTGTGCTGGTCGACGCCTTTACCAAGTTCGTATACTTGCACCACACCCGTAAGATAGACTCCCTTAATACCATTAAAGCACTCAAGTCCGCTATATTCTTATTCGGCAGCCCCTGTCGGATAATAGCGGACCAGGGAAGATGTTTTACGGGCAAAGAATTTCAAGACTTTTGTAGAGATAAACATATTAAACTCCACTTAATAGCAACCGGTGCTAGCAGGGCCAATGGACAGGTAGAGCGTATCATGGGTACGCTAAAAAATACGTTCACAACAATAGAAACGACCGGACGGTCCTGGCAAGACGCGATCGGGGAAACACAACTGGCTTTAAATTGTACCCCCAACCGCGTGACTAAGTCGAGCCCATTGGAACTGTTAATCGGTAAAACAGCGAGACCCTACGGCTTGTCCGTACCCGACAATATCGAAGAAAGAGAAGTAGATATCTCCCACGTACGGCGACAGGCGATAAAAAATATAGAAGCAAGTGCCAAATACGATAAGGATAGGTTCGATAAAAATAAGGCTCAAGTAGTTAGGTTTAAACTTGGTGAGTTTGTGTTACGTAAAAACGAGGAAAGAAACCAAACGAAGCTAGATCCGAAATTCAGGGGTCCATTTAGGATAGCAGAGATTCTGGAAGGAGATAGGTACACCTTAGAAACCTTGGACGGCAAAAGATCATATAAGGACAGACATGACAGACTGAGGAAGATGCCAGACAGCAGCGTTCCCGCTGAGTTAGACGTCTACGATGATGACAACGACGGTGATAATAACGATACAAGTTCACGGACCTCAGAGGATCATTAATACCACGTTGCGGCTGTGCATCCAGTGTGGTGCTCTGCGCCTTCGTAATATGTCCAGTGGGACATTCTGCGCCTTTGTAATACGTCCAGTGGGACATTCTGCGCCTTTGTAATACGTCCAGTGGGACACTCTGCGCCTTCGTAATACGTCCAGTGGGACATTCTGCGCCTTTGTAATACGTCCAGTGGGACACTCTGCGCCTTCGTAATACGTCCAGTGGGACATTCTGCGCCTTTGTAATACGTCCAGTGGGACATTCTGCGCCTTTGTAATACGTCCAGTGGGACACTCTGCGCCTTCGTAATACGCCCAACGTAGTAACACGATCCAACAATCTGAGACCCACCCGTGTACGGAATCGAAAATGATCTGTCGTGTCGTTACGGTCTGACTGATAACTCACGGAATGCAACTAGCACTTTGAATATAAATTATAACGCCACTAATTCTAGTTCTCTTTCATTTCCTTGCTTGTCAAACCCCCGAACAGAATCTCGTTGCCGAAATGGACCTTTGACTTATTTGGAACATGTAATTGAATGGTAAATAATATCAGCTACGTCGAGTCTAATGTAAAAAAAATACAATATTTTAGCTACACACGAGGACGTGTGATAGTCAGGATGGCCGTGTCGGAGAGGAAAGAACACCGGAGCCTCTGGAATGCTGGATAATCCCGCAACATTGTAACCTAGAGCCTACTATAGCTGTAATTAAACAATTGTAGTTATTCAACCTAATTGTAATTGTCCGAGATTTGTGATAGTGAGCTTGGGCTCGAGGCGACAGTCGGTCGCCAACGTGCCCGCGGTCAAGGGATGAACGTTTTGTCTAACAAAGGTATGAAGTAATTCTATAGCTCTTCTTAAAAGAAATATCTCTGGCGACACACGACAGTAAACATTCCAACGGTCTCTGTCCCGTGGCCACACGCAGTTCCTATTCTTCGAGAAAGATGATTGCCAGATGTCGATGTCTCTCCACAGTACGTGACCAGCTAGCCCGAGGGCCGTTATAAACACTAATATCTAGTTACCTAAAGTCCTTCGAACAGATAAACAGTCCTTGTCCCAACTACGGGAAGATAGGGGAGATCTATTTCTTTCAACGAACGGCGTCTCCCACTAGCAACTTTCCCTCGAGGGCGGCTAGCATCTTTTCCAACCACCGATATGGAAATTGACCAATTAGCAGCAACGCCAATTTCCCTTACTCCCGGAACGAAGACTATCCTCGACGAATCCGATGATCTCGTGCCCTTAGACACACCCCGATATAGTTTTCCTCTGTGGCATCATCGGGACGGAAAAGGCATTCTTTCACGCGATCTCGTCAACTGAAGGAAGTAACGTTCTTACGAATGATTGTGCGGACTTAGACTTCGCGAACACGTTCAACCATCATCCCTCTGACCGCGGTTTCGTTATCGAACCCGAGACCATTGTTACTAGTATCGCGGGTGCCTAATCACCACAGTCGATTGTTAAACTTGTATCATCCGTGCCTGTGCTAATAAACTGTGTCTTTACTATATCGCAACGACGGCTAATTTCAATGAAGACTCACCAAACACCCACAATCCTGACCCCAACGCTACTCCGACATATATAACGTTATACGTTATATGGTAATACTATATAACGTTATACGTCATAACGTAATACTATATAACGTTATACGTTATAACGTAATACTATATAACGTTATACGTTATAACGTAATACTATATAACGTTATACGTTATAACGTAATACTATATAACGTTATACGTTATATGGTAATACTATATAACGTTATACGTTATAACGTAATACTATATAACGTTATACGTTATAACGTAATACTATATAACGTTATATGTTATAACGTACTACTACATAACGTTATACGTTATATGGTAATACTAAATAACGTTATACGTTATAACGTAATACTATATAACGTTATACGTTATAACGTAATACTATATAACGTTATACGTTATAACGTAATACTATATAACGTTATACGTTATACGTTATAACGTAATACTATATAACGTTATTCGTTACATGGTGATACTATATAACGTTATAACGTAATAGTATATAACGTTATACGTTATACCGTAATACTATATAACGTTATACGTGATATGGTAATACTATATAACGTTATACGTTATAACGTAATACTATATAACGTTATACGTTATAACGTAATACTACATAACGTTATACGTTATATGGTAATACTAAATAACGTTATACGTTATAACGTAATACTATATAACGTTATACGTTATAACGTAATACTATATAACGTTATTCGTTACATGGTGATACTATATAACGTTATAACGTAATAGTATATAACGTAATACGTTATACCGTAATACTATATAACGTTATACGTGATATGGTAATACTATATAACGTTATACGTTATAACGTAATACTATATAACGTTATACGTTATAACGTAATACTACATAACGTTATACGTTATATGGTAATACTAAATAACGTTATACGTTATAACGTAATACTATATAACGTTATACGTTATAACGTAATACTATATAACGTTATACGTTATAACGTAATACTATATAACGTTATACGTTATAACGTAATACTATATAACGTTATACGTTATAACGTAATACTATATAACGTAATACGTTATAACGTAATACTATATAACGTTATACGATATAACGTAATACTATATAACGTTATACGCTATATGGTGATACTATATAACGTTATAACGTAATACTATATAACGTTATACGTTATATGGTAATACTATATAACGTTATACGTCATACGTCATAACGTAATACTATATAACGTTATACGTTATAACGTAATACTATATAACGTTATACGTTATAACGTAATACTATATAACGTAATACGTTATAACGTAATACTATATAACGTTATACGATATAACGTAATACTATATAACGTTATACGCTATATGGTGATACTATATAACGTTATAACGTAATACTATATAACGTTATACGTTATATGGTAATACTATATAACGTTATACGTCATACCGCAATACTATATAACGTTATACGTTATAACGTAATACTATATAACGTTATACGTTATAACGTAATACTATATAACGTTATACGTTATAACGTAATACTACATAACGTTATACGTTATATGGTAATACTAAATAACGTTATACGTTATAGCGTAATACTATATAACGTTATACGTTATATGGTAATACTATATAACGTTATACGTTACATGGTGATACTATATAACGTTATACGTTACATGGTGATACTATATAACGTTATACGTTATAACGTAATACTATATAACGTTATACGTTAGATGGTAGTACTATATAACGTTATACGTTATATGGTAATACTATATAACGTTATACGTTACATGGTGATACTATATAACGTTATACGTTACATGGTGATACTATATAACGTTATACGTTACATGGTGATACTATATAACGTTATACGTTATAACGTAATACTATATAATGTTATACGTTATAACGTAATACTATATAATGTTATACGTTATAACGTAATACTATATAACGTTATACGTTATAACGTAATACTATATAACGTTATACGTTATAACGTAATACTATATAACGTAATACGTTATAACGTAATACTATATAACGTTATACGATATAACGTAATACTATATAACGTTATACGCTATATGGTGATACTATATAACGTTATAACGTAATACTATATAACGTTATACGTTATATGGTAATACTATATAACGTTATACGTCATAACGCAATACTATATAACGTTATACGTTATAACGTAATACTATATAACGTTATACGTTATAACGTAATACTATATAACGTTATACGTTATAACGTAATACTACATAACGTTATACGTTATATGGTAATACTAAATAACGTTATACGTTATAGCGTAATACTATATAACGTTATACGTTATATGGTAATACTATATAACGTTATACGTTACATGGTGATACTATATAACGTTATACGTTACATGGTGATACTATATAACGTTATACGTTACATGGTGATACTATATAACGTTATACGTTATAACGTAATACTATATAACGTTATACGTTATAACGTAATACTATATAACGTTATACGTTATAACGTAATACTATATAACGTTATACGTTATAACGTAATACTATATAACGTTATACGTTATAACGTAATACTATATAACGTTATACGTTATAACGTAATACTATATAACGTTATACGTTATAACGTAATACTATGTAACGTTATACGTTATATGGTAATACTATATAACGATATACGTTATAACGTAATACTATATAACGTTATACGTTATATGGTAATACTATATAACGTTATACGTTATAACGTAATACTATATAACGTTATACGTTATAACGTAATACTATATAACGTTATACGTTTTAGCGTAATACTACATAACGCTATACGTTATATGGTAATACTAAATAACGTTATACGTTATAACGTAATACTATATAACGTTATACGTTATATGGTAATACTAAATAACGTTATACGTTATAACGTAATACTATATAACGTTATACGTTATAACGTAATACTATATAACGTTATACGTTATAACGTAATACTATATAACGTTATACGTTATACGGTAATACTATATAACGTTATACGTTATAACGTAATACTATATAACGTTATACGTTATAACGTAATACTATATAACGTTATACGTTATAACGTAATACTACATAACGTTATACGTTATATGGTAATACTAAATAACGTTATACGTTATAACGTAATACTATATAACGTTATACGTTATATGGTAATACTATATAACGTTATACGTTATATGGTAATACTACATAACGTTATACGTTACATGGTGATACTATATAACGTTATTCGTTACATGGTGATACTATATAACGTTATACGTTACATGGTGATACTATATAACGTTATACGTTATAACGTAATACTATATAATGTTATACGTTATAACGTAATACTATATAATGTTATACGTTATAACGTAATACTATATAACGTTATACGTTATAACGTAATACTATATAACGTTATACGTTATAACGTAATACTATATAACGTAATACGTTATAACGTAATACTATATAACGTTATACGATATAACGTAATACTATATAACGTTATACGCTATATGGTGATACTATATAACGTTATAACGTAATACTATATAACGTTATACGTTATATGGTAATACTATATAACGTTATACGTCATAACGCAATACTATATAACGTTATACGTTATAACGTAATACTATATAACGTTATACGTTATAACGTAATACTATATAACGTTATACGTTATAACGTAATACTACATAACGTTATACGTTATATGGTAATACTAAATAACGTTATACGTTATAGCGTAATACTATATAACGTTATACGTTATATGGTAATACTATATAACGTTATACGTTACATGGTGATACTATATAACGTTATACGTTACATGGTGATACTATATAACGTTATACGTTACATGGTGATACTATATAACGTTATACGTTATAACGTAATACTATATAACGTTATACGTTATAACGTAATACTATATAACGTTATACGTTATAACGTAATACTATATAACGTTATACGTTATAACGTAATACTATATAACGTTATACGTTATAACGTAATACTATATAACGTTATACGTTATAACGTAATACTATATAACGTTATACGTTATAACGTAATACTATGTAACGTTATACGTTATATGGTAATACTATATAACGATATACGTTATAACGTAATACTATATAACGTTATACGTTATATGGTAATACTATATAACGTTATACGTTATAACGTAATACTATATAACGTTATACGTTATAACGTAATACTATATAACGTTATACGTTTTAGCGTAATACTACATAACGCTATACGTTATATGGTAATACTAAATAACGTTATACGTTATAACGTAATACTATATAACGTTATACGTTATATGGTAATACTAAATAACGTTATACGTTATAACGTAATACTATATAACGTTATACGTTATAACGTAATACTATATAACGTTATACGTTATAACGTAATACTATATAACGTTATACGTTATACGGTAATACTATATAACGTTATACGTTATAACGTAATACTATATAACGTTATACGTTATAACGTAATACTATATAACGTTATACGTTATAACGTAATACTACATAACGTTATACGTTATATGGTAATACTAAATAACGTTATACGTTATAACGTAATACTATATAACGTTATACGTTATATGGTAATACTATATAACGTTATACGTTATATGGTAATACTACATAACGTTATACGTTACATGGTGATACTATATAACGTTATTCGTTACATGGTGATACTATATAACGTTATACGTTACATGGTGATACTATATAACGTTATACGTTATAACGTAATACTATATAATGTTATACGTTATAACGTAATACTATATAATGTTATACGTTATAACGTAATACTATATAACGTTATACGTTATAACGTAATACTATATAACGTTATACGTTATAACGTAATACTATATAACGTAATACGTTATAACGTAATACTATATAACGTTATACGATATAACGTAATACTATATAACGTTATACGTTATATGGTGATACTATATAACGTTATAACGTAATACTATATAACGTTATACGTTATATGGTAATACTATATAACGTTATACGTCATAACGTAATACTATATAACGTTATACGTTATAACGTAATACTATATAACGTTATACGTTATAACGTAATACTATATAACGTTATACGTTATAACGTAATACTATATAACGTTATACGTTATAACGTAATACTATATAACGTTATACGTTATAACGTAATACTATATAACGTTATACGTTATAACGTAATACTATATAACGTTATACGTTATAACGTAATACTATATAACGTTATACGTTATAACGTAATACTATATAACGTTATACGTTATAACGTAATACTAAATAACGTTATACGTTATATGGTAATACTATATAACGATATACGTTATAACGTAATACTATATAACGTTATACGTTATAACGTAATACTATATAACGTTATACGTTATAACGTAATACTATATAACGTTATACGTTATATGGTAATACTATATAACGTTATACGTTATAACGTAATACTATATAACGTTATACGTTATAACGTAATACTATATAACGTTATACGTTTTAGCGTAATACTACATAACGCTATACGTTATATGGTAATACTAAATAACGTTATACGTTATAACGTAATACTATATAACGTTATACGTTATATGGTAATACTAAATAACGTTATACGTTATAACGTAATACTATATAACGTTATACGTTATAACGTAATACTATATAACGTTATACGTTATAACGTAATACTATATAACGTTATACGTTATACGGTAATACTATATAACGTTATACGTTATAACGTAATACTATATAACGTTATACGTTATAACGTAATACTATATAACGTTATACGTTATAACGTAATACTACATAACGTTATACGTTATATGGTAATACTAAATAACGTTATACGTTATAACGTAATACTATATAACGTTATACGTTACATGGTGATACTATATAACGTTATTCGTTACATGGTGATACTATATAACGTTATACGTTACATGGTGATACTATATAACGTTATACGTTATAACGTAATACTATATAATGTTATACGTTATAACGTAATACTATATAATGTTATACGTTATAACGTAATACTATATAACGTTATACGTTATAACGTAATACTATATAACGTTATACGTTATAACGTAATACTATATAACGTAATACGTTATAACGTAATACTATATAACGTTATACGATATAACGTAATACTATATAACGTTATACGTTATATGGTGATACTATATAACGTTATAACGTAATACTATATAACGTTATAAGTTATATGGTAATACTATATAACGTTATACGTCATAACGTAATACTATATAACGTTATACGTTATAACGTAATACTATATAACGTTATACGTTATAACGTAATACTATATAACGTTATACGTTATAACGTAATACTATATAACGTTATACGTTATATGGTAATACTATATAACGTTATACGTTATAACGTAATACTATATAACGTTATACGTTATAACGTAATAATATATAACGTTATATGTTATAGCGTAATACTACATAACGTTATACGTTATATGGTAATACTAAATAACGTTATACGATATAACGTAATACTATATAACGTTATACGTTATAACGTAATACTATATAACGTTATACGTTATAACGTAATACTATATAACGTTATACGTTATACGTTATAACGTAATACTATATAACGTTATTCGTTACATGGTGATACTATATAACGTTATAACGTAATAGTATATAACGTTATACGTTATACCGTAATACTATATAACGTTATACGTGATATGGTAATACTATATAACGTTATACGTTATAACGTAATACTATATAACGTTATACGTTATAACGTAATACTACATAACGTTATACGTTATATGGTAATACTAAATAACGTTATACGTTATAACGTAATACTATATAACGTTATACGTTATAACGTAATACTATATAACGTTATACGTTATACGGTAATACTATATAACGTTATACGTTATAACGTAATACTATATAACGTTATACGTTATAACGTAATACTACATAACGTTATACGTTATATGGTAATACTAAATAACGTTATATGTTATAACGTAATACTATATAACGTTATACGTTACATGGTGATACTATATAACGTTATTCGTTACATGGTGATACTATATAACGTTATACGTTACATGGTGATACTATATAACGTTATACGTTATAACGTAATACTATATAACGTTATACGATATAACGTAATACTATATAACGTTATACGTTATATGGTGATACTATATAACGTTATACGATATAACGTAATACTATATAACGTTATACGTTATAACGTAATAATATATAACGTTATATGTTATAGCGTAATACTACATAACGTTATACGTTATATGGTAATACTAAATAACGTTATACGATATAACGTAATACTATATAACGTTATACGTTATAACGTAATACTATATAACGTTATACGTTATAACGTAATACTATATAACGTTATACGTTACATGGTGATACTATATAACGTTATTCGTTACATGGTGATACTATATAACGTTATACGTTACATGGTGATACTATATAACGTTATACGTTATAACGTAATACTATATAACGTTATACGATATAACGTAATACTATATAACGTTATACGTTATACGGTAATACTATATAACGTTATGTGTTATAACGTAATACTATATAACGTTATACGTTATAACGTAATACTATATAACGTTATACGTTATAACGTAATACTACATAACGTAATACGTTATAACGTAATACTATATAACGTTATACGATATAACGTAATACTATATAACGTTATACGTTATATGGTGATACTATATAACGTTATAACGTAATACTATATAACGTTATAAGTTATATGGTAATACTATATAACGTTATACGTCATAACGTAATACTATATAACGTTATACGTTATAACGTAATACTATATAACGTTATACGTTATAACGTAATACTATATAACGTTATACGTTATAACGTAATACTATATAACGTTATACGTTATATGGTAATACTATATAACGTTATACGTTATAACGTAATACTATATAACGTTATACGTTATAACGTAATAATATATAACGTTATATGTTATAGCGTAATACTACATAACGTTATACGTTATATGGTAATACTAAATAACGTTATACGATATAACGTAATACTATATAACGTTATACGTTATAACGTAATACTATATAACGTTATACGTTATAACGTAATACTATATAACGTTATACGTTATACGTTATAACGTAATACTATATAACGTTATTCGTTACATGGTGATACTATATAACGTTATAACGTAATAGTATATAACGTTATACGTTATACCGTAATACTATATAACGTTATACGTGATATGGTAATACTATATAACGTTATACGTTATAACGTAATACTATATAACGTTATACGTTATAACGTAATACTACATAACGTTATACGTTATATGGTAATACTAAATAACGTTATACGTTATAACGTAATACTATATAACGTTATACGTTATAACGTAATACTATATAACGTTATACGTTATACGGTAATACTATATAACGTTATACGTTATAACGTAATACTATATAACGTTATACGTTATAACGTAATACTATATAACGTTATACGTTATAACGTAATACTACATAACGTTATACGTTATATGGTAATACTAAATAACGTTATATGTTATAACGTAATACTATATAACGTTATACGTTACATGGTGATACTATATAACGTTATTCGTTACATGGTGATACTATATAACGTTATACGTTACATGGTGATACTATATAACGTTATACGTTATAACGTAATACTATATAATGTTATACGTTATAACGTAATACTATATAATGTTATACGTTATAACGTAATACTATATAACGTTATACGTTATAACGTAATACTATATAACGTTATACGTTATAACGTAATACTATATAACGTAATACGTTATAACGTAATACTATATAACGTTATACGATATAACGTAATACTATATAACGTTATACGTTATATGGTGATACTATATAACGTTATAACGTAATACTATATAACGTTATACGTTATATGGTAATACTATATAACGTTATACGTCATAACGTAATACTATATAACGTTATATGTTATAACGTAATACTATATAACGTTATACGTTATAACGTAATACTATATAACGTTATACGTTATAACGTAATACTATATAACGTTATACGTTATATGGTAATACTATATAACGTTATAGGTTATAACGTAATACTATATAACGTTATACGTTATAACGTAATACTATATAACGTTATATGTTATAGCGTAATACTACATAACGTTATACGTTATATGGTAATACTAAATAACGTTATACGATATAACGTAATACTATATAACGTTATACGTTATAACGTAATACTATATAACGTTATACGTTATAACGTAATACTATATAACGTTATACGTTATACGTTATAACGTAATACTATATAACGTTATTCGTTACATGGTGATACTATATAACGTTATAACGTAATAGTATATAACGTTATTCGTTATACCGTAATACTATATAACGTTATAACGTAATAGTATATAACGTTATACGTTATACCGTAATACTATATAACGTTATACGTGATATGGTAATACTATATAACGTTATACGTTATAACGTAATACTATATAACGTTATACGTTATAACGTAATACTACATAACGTTATACGTTATATGGTAATACTAAATAACGTTATACGTTATAACGTAATACTAAATAACGTTATACGTTATAACGTAATACTATATAACGTTATACGTTATAACGTAATACTATATAACGTTATACGTTATAACGTAATACTATATAACGTTATACGTTATAACGTAATACTATATAACGTTATACGTTATAACGTAATACTATATAACGTTATACGATATAACGTAATACTATATAACGTTATACGTTATATTGTGATACTATATAACGTTATAACGTAATACTATATAACGTTATACGTTATATGGTAATACTATATAACGTTATACGTCATAACGCAATACTATATAACGTTATACGTTATAACGTAATACTATATAACGTTATACGTTATAACGTAATACTATATAACGTTATACGTTATAACGTAATACTACATAACGTTATACGTTATATGGTAATACTAAATAACGTTATACGTTATAACGTAATACTATATAACGTTATACGTTATAACGTAATACTATATAACGTTATACGTTATAACGTAATACTATATAACGTTATACGTTATAACGTATTACTATATAACGTTATACGTTATAACGTAATACTATATAACGTTATACGTTATAACGTAATACTACATAACGTTATACGTTATATGGTAATACTAAATAACGTTATACGTTATAACGTAATACTATATAACGTTATACGTTATATGGTAATACTATATAACGTTATACGTTACATGGTGATACTATATAACGTTATACGTTACATGGTGATACTATTTAACGTTATACGTTACATGGTGATACTATATAACGTTATACGTTATAACGTAATACTATATAACGTTATACGTTATAACGTAATACTATATAACGTTATACGTTATAACGTAATACTATATAACGTTATACGTTATAACGTAATACTATATAACGTTATACGTTATAACGTAATACTATATAACGTTATACGTTATAACGTAATACTATATAACGTTATACGTTATAACGTAATACTATATAACGTCATACGTTATAACGTAATACTATATAACGTTATACGATATAACGTCATACTATATAACGTTATACGTTATATGGTGATACTATATAACGTTATAACGTAATACTATATAACGTTATACGTTATATGGTAATACTATATAACGTTATACGTCATAACGTAATACTATATAACGTTATTCGTTATAACGTAATACTATATAACGTTATACGTTATAACGTAATACTATATAACGTTATACGTTATAACGTATTACTACATAACGTTATACGTTATATGGTAATACTAAATAACGTTATACGTTATAACCTAATACTGTATAACGTTATACGTTACATGGTAATACTATATAACGTTATACGTTATATGGTAATACTATATAACGTTATACGTTACATGGTGATACTATATAACGTTATACGTTACATGGTGGTACTATATAACGTTATACGTTACATGGTGATACTATATAACGTTATACGTTATAACGTAATACTACATAACGTTATACGTTATAACGTAATACTATATAACGTTATACGTTATAACGTAATACTATATAACGTTATACGTTATAACGTAATACTATATAACGTTATACGTTATAACGTAATACTATATAACGTTATACGTTATAACGTAATACTATATCGTTATACGTTATAACGTAATACTATATAACGTTATACGTTATAACGTAATACTACATAACGTTATACGTTATATGGTAATACTAAATAACGTTATACGTTATAACGTAATACTATATAACGTTATACGTTATATGGTAATACTATATAACGTTATACGTTATATGGTAATACTATATAACGTTATACGTTACATGGTGATACTATATAACGTTATACGTTACATGGTGATACTATATAACGTTATACGTTACATGGTGATACTATATAACGTTATACGTTATATGGTGATACTATATAACGTTATAACGTAATACTATATAACGTTATACGTTATATGGTAATACTATATAACGTTATACGTCACAACGTAATACTATATAACGTTATACGTTATAACGTAATACTATATAACGTTATACGTTATAACGTATTACTATATAACGTTATACGTTATAACGTAATACTACATAACGTTATACGTTATATGGTAATACTAAATAACGTTATACGTTATAACGTAATACTATATAACGTTATACGTTATAACGTAATACTATATAACGTTATACGTTATAACGTAATACTATATAACGTTATACGTTATAACGTAATACTATATAACGTTATACGTTATAACGTAATACTATATAACGTTATACGTTATAACGTAATACTACATAACGTTATACGTTATATGGTAATATTAAATAACGTTATACGTTATAACGTAATACTATATAACGTTATACGTTATAACGTAATACTATATAACGTTATACGTTATAACGTAATACTATATAACGTTATACGTTATAACGTAATACTATATAACGTTATACGTTATAACGTAATACTATATAACGTTATACGTTATATGGTAATACTATATAACGTTATACGTTATAACGTAATACTATATAACGTTATACGTTATAACGTAATACTATATAACGTTATACGTTATAACGTAATACTACATAACGTTATACGTTATATGGTAATACTAAATAACGTTATACGTTATAACGTAATACTATATAACGTTATACGTTATATGGTAATACTAAATAACGTTATACGTTATAACGTAATACTATTTAACGTTATACGTTATAACGTAATACTATATAACGTTATACGTTATAACGTAATACTATATAACGTTATACGTTATAACGTAATACTATATAACGTTATACGTTATATGGTAATACTATATAACGTTATACGTTATAACGTAATACTATATAACGTTATACGATATAACGTAATACTATATAACGTTATACGTTATAACGTAATACTATATAACGTTATACGTTATAACGTAATACTATATAACGTTATACGTTATAACGTAATACTATATAACGTTGTACGTTACATGGTGATACTATATAACGTTATACGTTATAACGTTATACTATAAAATGTTACACGTTATAACGTAATACTATATAACGTTATACGTTATAACGTAATACTATATAACGTTATACGTTATAGCGTAATACTACATAACGTTATACGTTATATGGTAATACTAAATAACGTTATACGTTATAACGTAATACTATATAACGTTATACGTTATATGGTAATACTAAATAACGTTATACGTTATAACGTAATACTATATAACGTTATACGTTATAACGTAATACTATATAACGTTATACGTTATAACGTAATACTATATAACGTTATACGTTATAACGTAATACTATATAACGTTATACGTTATAACGTAATACTATATAACGTTATACGTTATACGGTAATACTATATCGTTATACGTTATAACGTAATACTATATAACGTTATACGTTATAACGTAATACTATATAACGTTATACGTTATAACGTAATACTACATAACGTTATACGTTATATGGTAATACTAAATAACGTTATACGTTATAACGTAATACTATATAACGTTATACGTTATATGGTAATACTATATAACGTTATACGTTATATGGTAATACTATATAACGTTATACGTTACATGGTGATACTATATAACGTTATACGTTACATGGTGATACTATATAACGTTATACGTTACATGGTGATACTATATAACGTTATACGTTATAACGTAATACTATATAACGTTATACGTTATAACGTAATACTATATAACGCTATACGTTATTACGTAATACTATATAACGTAATACGTTATAACGTAATACTATATATCGTTATACGATATAACGTAATACTATATAACGTTATACGTTATATGGTGATACTATATAACGTTATAACGTAATACTATATAACGTTATACGTTATATGGTAATACTATATAACGTTATACGTCATAACGTAATACTATATAACGTTATACGTTATAACGTAATACTATATAACGTTATACGTTATAACGTAATACTATATAACGTTATACGTTATAACGTAATACTACATAACGTTATACGTTATATGGTAATACTAAATAACGTTATACGTTATAACGTAATACTATATAACGTTATACGTTATAACGTAATACTATATAACGTTATACGTTATAACGTAATACTATATAACGTTATACGTTATAACGTAATACTATATAACGTTATACGTTATAACGTAATACTATATAACGTTATACGTTATAACGTAATACTACATAACGTTATACGTTATATGGTAATATTAAATAACGTTATACGTTATAACGTAATACTATGTAACGTAATACGTTATAACGTAATACTATATAACGTTATACGATATAACGTCATACTATATAACGTTATACGTTATATGGTGATACTATATAACGTTATAACGTAATACTATATAACGTTATACGTCATAACGTAATACTATATAACGTTATACGTTATAACGTAATACTATATAACGTTATACGTTATAACGTAATACTATATAACGTTATACGTTATATGGTAATACTATATAACGTTATACGTTATAACGTAATACTATATAACGTTATACGATATAACGTAATACTATATAACGTTATACGTTATAACGTAATACTATATAACGTTATACGTTATAACGTAATACTATATAACGTTGTACGTTACATGGTGATACTATATAACGTTATACGTTATAACGTTATACTATAAAATGTTACACGTTATAACGTAATACTATATAACGTTATACGTTATAACGTAATACTATATAACGTTATACGTTATAACGTAATACTATGTAACGTAATACGTTATAACGTAATACAATATAACGTTATACGATATAACGTCATACTATATAACGTTATACGTTATATGGTGATACTATATAACGTTATAACGTAATACTATATAACGTTATACGTTATATGGTAATACTATATAACGTTATACGTCATAACGTAATACTATATAACGTTATACGTTATAACGTAATACTATATAACGTTATACGTTATAACGTAATACTATATAACGTTATACGTTATATGGTAATACTATATAACGTTATACGTTATAACGTAATACTATATAACGTTATACGATATAACGTAATACTATATAACGTTATACGTTATAACGTAATACTATATAACGTTATACGTTATAACGTAATACTATATAACGTTGTACGTTACATGGTGATACTATATAACGTTATACGTTATAACGTTATACTATAAAATGTTACACGTTATAACGTAATACTATATAACGTTATACGTTATAACGTAATACTATATAACGTTATACGATATAACGTAATACTATATAACGTTATACGTTATAACGTAATACTATATAACGTTATACGTTATATGGTAATACTATATAACGTTATACGTTATAACGTAATACTATATAACGTTATACGTTATAACGTAATACTATATAACGTTATACGTTATAACGTAATACTATATAACGTTATACGTTATAACGTAATACTATATAACGTTATACGTTATAACGTAATACTATATAACGTTATACGTTATATGGTAATACTATATAACGTTATACGTTATATGGTAATACTATATAACGTTATACGTTATAACGTAATACTATATAACGTTATACGTTATAACGTAATACTATATAACGTTATACGTTATAACGTAATACTACATAACGTTATACGTTATATGGTAATACTAAATAACGTTATACGTTATAACGTAATACTATATAACGTTATACGTTATATGGTAATACTAAATAACGTTATACGTTATAACGTAATACTATCTAACGTTATACGTTATAACGTAATACTATATAACGTTATACGTTATACGTTATAACGTAATACTATATAACGTTATTCGTTACATGGTGATACTATATAACGTTATAACGTAATAGTATATAACGTTATACGTTATACCGTAATACTATATAACGTTATACGTGATATGGTAATACTATATAACGTTATACGTTATAACGTAATACTATATAACGTTATACGTTATAACGTAATACTACATAACGTTATACGTTATATGGTAATACTAAATAACGTTATACGTTATAACGTAATACTATATAACGTTATACGTTATAACGTAATACTATATAACGTTATTCGTTACATGGTGATACTATATAACGTTATAACGTAATAGTATATAACGTTATACGTTATACCGTAATACTATATAACGTTATACGTGATATGGTAATACTATATAACGTTATACGTTATAACGTAATACTATATAACGTTATACGTTATAACGTAATACTACATAACGTTATACGTTATAACGTAATACTATATAACGTTATACGTTATAACGTAATACTATATAACGTTATACGTTATAACGTAATACTATATAACGTTATACGTTACATGGTGATACTATATAACGTTATACGTTACATGGTGATAATATAACGTTATACGTTACATGGTGATACTATATAACGTTGTACGTTATAACGTAATACTATATAATGTTATACGTTATAACGTAATACTATATAATGTTATACGTTATAACGTAATACTATATAACGTTATACGTTATAACGTAATACTATATAACGTTATACGTTATAACGTAATACTATATAACGTAATACGTTATAACGTAATACTATATAACGTTATACGATATAACGTAATACTATATAACGTTATACGTTATATGGTGATACTATATAACGTTATAACGTAATACTATATAACGTTATACGTTATATGGTAATACTATATAACGTTATACGTCATAACGCAATACTATATAACGTTATACGTTATAACGTAATACTATATAACGTTATACGTTATAACGTAATACTATATAACGTTATACGTTATAACGTAATACTACATAACGTTATACGTTATATGGTAATACTAAATAACGTTATACGTTATAACGTAATACTATATAACGTTATACGTTATAACGTAATACTATATAACGTTATACGTTATAACGTAATACTATATAACGTTATACGTTATAACGTAATACTATATAACGTTATACGTTATAACGTAATACTATATAACGTTATACGTTATAACGTAATACTACATAACGTTATACGTTATATGGTAATACTAAATAACGTTATACGTTATAGCGTAATACTATATAACGTTATACGTTATATGGTAATACTATATAACGTTATACGTTACATGGTGATACTATATAACGTTATACGTTACATGGTGATACTATATAACGTTATACGTTACATGGTGATACTATATAACGTTATACGTTATAACGTAATACTATATAACGTTATGCGTTATAACGTAATACTATATAACGTTATACGTTATAACGTAATAATATATAACGTTATACGTTATAACGTAATACTATATAACGTTATACGTTATAACGTAATACTATATAACGTTATACGTTATAACGTAATACTATATAACGTTATACGTTATAACGTAATACTATATAACGTTATACGTTATAACGTAATACTATATAACGTTATACGTTATATGGTAATACTATATAACGATATACGTTATAACGTAATACTATATAACGTTATACGTTATAACGTAATACTATATAACGTTATACGTTATAACGTAATACTATATAACGTTATACGTTATAACGTAATACTATATAACGTTATACGTTATATGGTAATACTATATAACGTTATACGTCATAACGTAATACTATATAACGTTATACGTTATAACGTAATACTATATAACGTTATACGTTATAACGTAATACTATATAACGTTATACGTTATAACGTAATACTATATAACGTTATACGTTATATGGTAATACTATATAACGTTATACGTTATAACGTAATACTATATAACGTTATACGTTATAACGTAATACTATATAACGTTATACGTTATAACGTAATACTATATAACGTTATACGTTATATGGTAATACTATATAACGATATACGTTATAACGTAATACTATATAACGTTATACGTTATAACGTAATACTATATAACGTTATACCTTATAACGTAATACTATATAACGTTATACGTTATATGGTAATACTATATAACGTTATACGTTATAACGTAATACTATATAACGTTATACGTTATAACGTAATACTATATAACGTTATACGTTTTAGCGTAATACTACATAACGCTATACGTTATATGGTAATACTAAATAACGTTATACGTTATAACGTAATACTATATAACGTTATACGTTATATGGTAATACTAAATAACGTTATACGTTATAACGTAATACTATATAACGCTATACGTTATATGGTAATACTAAATAACGTCATACGTTATAACGTAATACTATATAACGTTATACGTTATATGGTAATACTAAATAACGTTATACGTTATAACGTAATACTATATAACGTTATACGTTATAACGTAATACTATATAACGTTATACGTTATAACGTAATACTATATAACGTTATACGTTATACGGTAATACTATATAACGTTATACGTTATAACGTAATACTATATAACGTTATGAGTTATAACGTAATACTATATAACGTTATACGTTATAACGTAATACTACATAACGTTATACGTTATATGGTAATACTAAATAACGTTATACGTTATAACGTAATACTATATAACGTTATACGTTATATGGTAATACTATATAACGTTATACGTTATATGGTAATACTATATAACGTTATACGTTATAACGTAATACTGTATAACGTTATACGTTATAACGTAATACTATATAACGTTATGAGTTATAACGTAATACTGTATAACGTTATACGTTATAACGTAATACTACATAACGTTATACGTTATATGGTAATACTAAATAACGTTATACGTTATAACGTAATACTATATAACGTTATACGTTATATGGTAATACTATATAACGTTATACGTTATATGGTAATACTATATAACGTTATACGTTACATGGTGATACTATATAACGTTATTCGTTACATGGTGATACTATATAACGTTATACGTTACATGGTGATACTATATAACGTTATACGTTATAACGTAATACTATATAATGTTATACGTTATAACGTAATACTATATAATGTTATACGTTATAACGTAATACTATATAACGTTATACGTTATAACGTAATACTATATAACGTTATACGTTATAACGTAATACTATATAATGTAATACGTTATAACGTAATACTATATAACGTTATACGATATAACGTAATACTATATAACGTTATACGTTATATGGTGATACTATATAACGTTATAACGTAATACTATATAACGTTATACGTTATATGGTAATACTATATAACGTTATACGTCATAACGTAATACTATATAACGTTATACGTTATAACGTAATACTATATAACGTTATACGTTATAACGTAATACTATATAACGTTATACGTTATAACGTAATACTATATAACGTTATACGTTATAACGTAATACTATATAACGTTATACGTTATATGGTAATACTATATAACGTTATACGTTATAACGTAATACTATATAACGTTATACGTTATAACGTAATACTATATAACGTTATATGTTATAACGTAATACTACATAACGTTATACGTTATATGGTAATACTAAATAACGTTATACGATATAACGTAATACTATATAACGTTATACGTTATAACGTAATACTATATAACGTTATACGTTATAACGTAATACTATATAACGTTATACGTTATACGTTATAACGTAATACTATATAACGTTATTCGTTACATGGTGATACTATATAACGTTATAACGTAATAGTATATAACGTTATACGTTATACCGTAATACTATATAACGTTATACGTGATATGGTAATACTATATAACGTTATACGTTATAACGTAATACTATATAACGTTATACGTTATAACGTAATACTACATAACGTTATACGTTATATGGTAATACTAAATAACGTTATACGTTATAACGTAATACTATATAACGTTATACGTTATAACGTAATACTATATAACGTTATACGTTATAACGTAATACTATATAACGTTATACGTTATATGGTAATACTATATAACGTTATACGTGATATGGTAATACTATATAACGTTATACGTTATAACGTAATACTATATAACGTTATACGTTATAACGTAATACTACATAACGTTATACGTTATATGGTAATACTAAATAACGTTATACGTTATAACGTAATACTATATAACGTTATACGTTATAACGTAATACTATATAACGTTATGCGTTATAACGTAATACTATATAACGTTATACGTTATAACGTAATAATATATAACGTTATACGTTATAACGTAATACTATATAACGTTATACGTTATAACGTAATACTATATAACGTTATACGTTATAACGTAATACTATATAACGTTATACGTTATAACGTAATACTATATAACGTTATACGTTATAACGTAATACTATATAACGTTATACGTTATATGGTAATACTATATAACGATATACGTTATAACGTAATACTATATAACGTTATACGTTATAACGTAATACTATATAACGTTATACGTTATAACGTAATACTATATAACGTTATACGTTATAACGTAATACTATATAACGTTATACGTTATATGGTAATACTATATAACGTTATACGTCATAACGTAATACTATATAACGTTATACGTTATAACGTAATACTATATAACGTTATACGTTATAACGTAATACTATATAACGTTATACGTTATAACGTAATACTATATAACGTTATACGTTATATGGTAATACTAAATAACGTTATACGTTATAACGTAATACTATATAACGTTATACGTTATAACGTAATACTATATAACGTTATACGTTATAACGTAATACTATATAACGTTATACGTTATATGGTAATACTATATAACGATATACGTTATAACGTAATACTATATAACGTTATACGTTATAACGTAATACTATATAACGTTATACGTTATAACGTAATACTATATAACGTTATACGTTATAACGTAATACTATATAACGTTATACGTTATAACGTAATACTATATAACGTTATACGTTATATGGTAATACTATATAACGTTATACGTTTTAGCGTAATACTATATAACGTTATACGTTATAACGTAATACTATATAACGTTATACGTTTTAGCGTAATACTACATAACGCTATACGTTATATGGTAATACTAAATAACGTTATACGTTATAACGTAATACTATATAACGTTATACGTTATATGGTAATACTAAATAACGTTATACGTTATAACGTAATACTATATAACGTTATACGTTATAACGTAATACTATATAACGTTATACGTTATAACGTAATACTATATAACGTTATACGTTATACGGTAATACTATATAACGTTATACGTTATAACGTAATACTATATAACGTTATGAGTTATAACGTAATACTATATAACGTTATACGTTATAACGTAATACTACATAACGTTATACGTTATATGGTATTACTAAATAACGTTATACGTTATAACGTAATACTATATAACGTTATACGTTATATGGTAATACTATATAACGTTATACGTTATATGGTAATACTATATAACCTTATACGTTACATGGTGATACTATATAACGTTATTCGTTACATGGTGATACTACATAACGTTATACGTTACATGGTGATACTATATAACGTTATACGTTATAACGTAATACTATATAATGTTATACGTTATAACGTAATACTATATAATGTTATACGTTATAACGTAATACTATATAACGTTATACGTTATAACGTAATACTATATAACGTTATACGTTATAACGTAATACTATATAACGTTATACGTTATAACGTAATACTATATAACGTTATACGTTATATGGTAATACTATATAACGTTATACGTTATAACGTAATACTATATAACGTTATACGTTATAACGTAATACTATATAACGTTATATGTTATAACGTAATACTACATAACGTTATACGTTATATGGTAATACTAAATAACGTTATACGATATAACGTAATACTATATAACGTTATACGTTATAACGTAATACTATATAACGTTATACGTTATATGGTAATACTATATAACGTTATACGTTATAACGTAATACTATATAACGTTATACGTTATAACGTAATACTATATAACGTTATATGTTATAACGTAATACTACATAACGTTATACGTTATATGGTAATACTAAATAACGTTATACGATATAACGTAATACTATATAACGTTATACGTTATAACGTAATACTATATAACGTTATACGTTATAACGTAATACTATATAACGTTATACGTTATACGTTATAACGTATTACTATATAACGTTATTCGTTACATGGTGATACTATATAACGTTATAACGTAATAGTATATAACGTTATACGTTATACCGTAATACTATATAACGTTATACGTGATATGGTAATACTATATAACGTTATACGTTATAACGTAATACTATATAACGTTATACGTTATAACGTAATACTACATAACGTTATACGTTATATGGTAATACTAAATAACGTTATACGTTATAACGTAATACTATATAACGTTATACGTTATAACGTAATACTATATAACGTTATTCGTTACATGGTGATACTATATAACGTTATAACGTAATAGTATATAACGTTATACGTTATACCGTAATACTATATAACGTTATACGTGATATGGTAATACTATATAACGTTATACGTTATAACGTAATACTATATAACGTTATACGTTATAACGTAATACTACATAACGTTATACGTTATATGGTAATACTAAATAACGTTATACGTTATAACGTAATACTATATAACGTTATACGTTATAACGTAATACTATATAACGTTATACGTTATAACGTAATACTATATAACGTTATACGTTAGATGGTAATACTATATAACGTTATACGTTATATGGTAATACTATATAACGTTATACGTTACATGGTGATACTATATAACGTTATACGTTACATGGTGATACTATATAACGTTATACGTTACATGGTGATACTATATAACGTTATACGTTATAACGTAATACTATATAATGTTATACGTTATAACGTAATACTATATAACGTTATACGTTATAACGTAATACTACATAACGTTATACGTTATATGGTAATACTAAATAACGTTATACGTTATAACGTAATACTATATAACGTTATACGTTATATGGTGATGCTATATAACGTTATAACGTAATACTATATAACGTTATACGTTATATGGTAATACTATATAACGTTATACGTCATAACGCAATACTATATAACGTTATACGTTATAACGTAATACTATATAACGTTATACGTTATAACGTAATACTATATAACGTTATACGTTATATGGTAATACTATATAACGTTATACGTTACATGGTGATACTATATAACGTTATACGTTACATGGTGATACTATATAACGTTATACGTTACATGGTGATACTATATAACGTTATACGTTATAACGTAATACTATATAACGTTATACGTTATAACGTAATACTATATAACGTTATACGTTATAACGTAATACTATATAACGTTATACGTTATAACGTAATACTATATAACGTTATACGTTATAACGTAATACTATATAACGTTATATGTTATAACGTAATACTACATAACGTTATACGTTATATGGTAATACTAAATAACGTTATACGTTATAACGTAATACTATATAACGTTATACGTTATAACGTAATACTATATAACGTTATACGTTATAACGTAATACTATATAACGTTATACGTTATAACGTAATACTATATAACGTTATACGTTATAACGTAATACTATATAACGTTATACGTTATAACGTAATACTAAATAACGTTATACGTTATAACGTAATACTATATAACGTTATACGTTATATGGTAATACTATATAACGTTATACGTTACATGGTGATACTATATAACGTTATACGTTACATGGTGATACTATATAACGTTATACGTTACATGGTGATACTATATAACGTTATACGTTATAACGTAATACTATATAACGTTATACGTTATAACGTAATACTATATAACGTTATACGTTATAACGTAATACTATATAACGTTATACGTTATAACGTAATACTATATAACGTTATACGTTATAACGTAATACTATATAACGTTATATGTTATAACGTAATACTACATAACGTTATACGTTATATGGTAATACTAAATAACGTTATACGATATAACGTAATACTATATAACGTTATACGTTATAACGTAATACTATATAACGTTATACGTTATAACGTAATACTATATAACGTTATACGTTATACGTTATAACGTAATACTATATAACGTTATTCGTTACATGGTGATACTATATAACGTTATAACGTAATAGTATATAACGTTATACGTTATACCGTAATACTACATAACGTTATACGTTATATGGTAATACTAAATAACGTTATACGTTATAACGTAATACTATATAACGTTATACGTTATAACGTAATACTATATAACGTTATTCGTTACATGGTGATACTATATAACGTTATAACGTAATAGTATATAACGTTATACGTTATACCGTAATACTATATAACGTTATACGTGATATGGTAATACTATATAACGTTATACGTTATAACGTAATACTATATAACGTTATACGTTATAACGTAATACTACATAACGTTATACGTTATATGGTAATACTAAATAACGTTATACGTTATAACGTAATACTATATAACGTTATACGTTATAACGTAATACTATATAACGTTATACGTTATAACGTAATACTATATAACGTTATACGTTAGATGGTAATACTATATAACGTTATACGTTATATGGTAATACTATATAACGTTATACGTTACATGGTGATACTATATAACGTTATACGTTACATGGTGATACTATATAACGTTATACGTTACATGGTGATACTATATAACGTTATACGTTATAACGTAATACTATATAATGTTATACGTTATAACGTAATACTATATAATGTTATACGTTATAACGTAATACTATATAACGTTATACGTTATAACGTAATACTACATAACGTTATACGTTATATGGTAATACTAAATAACGTTATACGTTATAACGTAATACTATATAACGTTATACGTTATATGGTGATACTATATAACGTTATAACGTAATACTATATAACGTTATACGTTATATGGTAATACTATATAACGTTATACGTCATAACGCAATACTATATAACGTTATACGTTATAACGTAATACTATATAACGTAATACGTTATAACGTAATACTATATAACGTTATACGTTATACGGTAATACTATATAACGTTATACGTTATAACGTAATACTATATAACGTTATACGTTATAACGTAATACTATATAACGTTATACGTTATAACGTAATACTACATAACGTTATACGTTATATGGTAATACTAAATAACGTTATACGTTATAACCTAATACTATATAACGTTATACGTTATATGGTAATACTATATAACGTTATACGTTATATGGTAATACTATATAACGTTATACGTTACATGGTGATACTATATAACGTTATACGTTACATGGTGATACTATATAACGTTATACGTTACATGGTGATACTATATAACGTTATACGTTATAACGTAATACTATATAATGTTATACGTTATAACGTAATACTATATAATGTTATACGTTATAAGGTAATACTATATAACGTTATACGTTAGAACGTAATACTATATAACGTTATACGTTATAACGTAATACTATATAACGTTATACGATATAACGTCATACTATATAACGTTATACGTTATATGGTGATACTATATAACGTTATACGTTACATGGTGATACTATATAACGTTATACGTTACATGGTGATACTATATAACGTTATACGTTACATGGTGATACTATATAACGTTATACGTTATAACGTAATACTATATAATGTTATACGTTATAACGTAATACTATATAACGTTATACGTTATAACGTAATACTATATAACGTTATACGTCATAACGCAATACTATATAACGTTATACGTTATAACGTAATACTATATAACGTTATACGTTATAACGTAATACTATATAACGTTATACGTTATAACGTAATACTACATAACGTTATACGTTATATGGTAATACTAAATAACGTTATACGTTATAACGTAATACTATATAACGTTATACGTTATAACGTAATACTATATAACGTTATACGTTATAACGTAATACTACATAACGTTATACGTTATATGGTAATACTAAATAACGTTATACGTTATAACGTAATACTATATAACGTTATACGTTATAACGTAATACTACATAACGTTATACGTTATATGGTAATACTAAATAACGTTATACGTTATAACGTAATACTATATAACGTTATACGTTATATGGTGATACTATATAACGTTATACGTTATAACGTAATACTATATAATGTTATACGTTATAACGTAATACTACATAACGTTATACGTTATATGGTAATACTAAATAACGTTATACGTTATAACGTAATACTATATAACGTTATACGTTATATGGTGATACTATATAACGTTATAACGTAATACTATATAACGTTATACGTTATATGGTAATACTATATAACGTTATACGTCATAACGCAATACTATATAACGTTATACGTTATAACGTAATACTATATAACGTTATACGTTATAACGTAATACTATATAACGTTATACGTTATAACGTAATACTACATAACGTTCTACGTTATATGGTAATACCAAATAACGTTATACGTTATAACGTAATACTATATAACGTTATACGTTATAACGTAATACTATATAACGTTATACGTTATAACGTAATACTATATAACGTTATACGTTATAACGTAATACTATATAACGTTATACGTTATAACGTAATACTATATAACGTTATACGTTATAACGTAATACTATATAACGTTATACGTTATAACGTAATACTATATAACGTTATACGTTATAACGTAATACTAAATAACGTTATACGTTATAACGTAATACTATATAACGTTATAGGTTATATGGTAATACTATATAACGTTATACGTTACATGGTGATACTATATAACGTTATACGTTACATGGTGATACTATATAACGTTATACGTTACATGGTGATACTATATAACGTTATACGTTATAACGTAATACTATATAACGTTATACGTTATAACGTAATACTATATAACGTTATACGTTATAACGTAATACTATATAACGTTATACGTTATAACGTAATACTATATAACGTTATACGTTATAACGTAATACTAAATAACGTTATACGTTATAACGTAATACTATATAACGTTATACGTTATATGGTAATACTATATAACGTTATACGTTACATGGTGATACTATATAACGTTATACGTTACATGGTGATACTATATAACGTTATACGTTACATGGTGATACTATATAACGTTATACGTTATAACGTAATACTATATAACGTTATACGTTATAACGTAATACTATATAACGTTATACGTTATAACGTAATACTATATAACGTTATACGTTATAACGTAATACTATATAACGTTATACGTTATAACGTAATACTATATAACGTAATACGTTATAACGTAATACTATATAACGTTATACGTTATACGGTAATACTATATAACGTTATACGTTATAACGTAATACTATATAACGTTATACGTTATAACGTAATACTATATAACGTTATACGTCATAACGCAATACTATATAACGTTATACGTTATAACGTAATACTATATAACGTTATACGTTATAACGTAATACTATATAACGTTATACGTTATAACGTAATACTACATAACGTTATACGTTATATGGTAATACTAAATAACGTTATACGTTATAACGTAATACTATATAACGTTATACGTTATAACGTAATACTATATAACGTTATACGTTATAACGTAATACTACATAACGTTATACGTTATATGGTAATACTAAATAACGTTATACGTTATAACGTAATACTATATAACGTTATACGTTATAACGTAATACTACATAACGTTATACGTTATATGGTAATACTAAATAACGTTATACGTTATAACGTAATACTATATAACGTTATACGTTATATGGTGATACTATATAACGTTATACGTTATAACGTAATACTATATAATGTTATACGTTATAACGTAATACTACATAACGTTATACGTTATATGGTAATACTAAATAACGTTATACGTTATAACGTAATACTATATAACGTTATACGTTATATGGTGATACTATATAACGTTATAACGTAATACTATATAACGTTATACGTTATATGGTAATACTATATAACGTTATACGTCATAACGCAATACTATATAACGTTATACGTTATAACGTAATACTATATAACGTTATACGTTATAACGTAATACTATATAACGTTATACGTTATAACGTAATACTACATAACGTTCTACGTTATATGGTAATACCAAATAACGTTATACGTTATAACGTATTACTATATAACGTTATACGTTATAACGTAATACTATATAACGTTATACGTTATAACGTAATACTATATAACGTTATACGTTATAACGTAATACTATATAACGTTATACGTTATAACGTAATACTATATAACGTTATACGTTATAACGTAATACTATATAACGTTATACGTTATAACGTAATACTAAATAACGTTATACGTTATAACGTAATACTATATAACGTTATACGTTATATGGTAATACTATATAACGTTATACGTTACATGGTGATACTATATAACGTTATACGTTACATGGTGATACTATATAACGTTATACGTTACATGGTGATACTATATAACGTTATACGTTATAACGTAATACTATATAACGTTATACGTTATAACGTAATACTATATAACGTTATACGTTATAACGTAATACTATATAACGTTATACGTTATAACGTAATACTATATAACGTTATACGTTATAACGTAATACTATATAACGTTATACGTTATAACGTAATACTATATAACGTTATACGTTATAACGTAATACTATATAACGTTATACGTTATAACGTAATGCTATATAACGTTATACGTTATATGGTAATACTATATAACGTTATACGTTATATGGTAATACTATATAACGTTATACGTTACATGGTGATACTATATAACGTTATACGTTACATGGTGATACTATATAACGTTATACGTTACATGGTGATACTATATAACGTTATACGTTACATGGTGATACTATATAACGTTATACGTTATAACGTAATACTATATAATGTTATACGTTATAACGTAATACTATATAATGTTATACGTTATATCGTAATACTATATAACGTTATACGTTATAACGTAATACTACATAACGTTATACGTTATATGGTAATACTAAATAACGTTATACGTTATAACGTAATACTATATAACGTTATACGTTATATGGTGATACTATATAACGTTATAACGTAATACTATATAACGTTATACGTTATATGGTAATACTATATAACGTTATACGTCATAACGCAATACTATATAACGTTATACGTTATAACGTAATACTATATAACGTTATACGTTATAACGTAATACTAAATAACGTTATACGTTATAACGTAATACTATATAACGTTATACGTTATATGGTAATACTATATAACGTTATAACGTAATACTATATAACGTTATACGTTATAACGTAATACTATATAACGTTATACGTTATAACGTAATACTATATAACGTAATACGTTATAACGTAATACTATATAACGTTATACGTTATACGGTAATACTATATAACGTTATACGTTATAACGTAATACTATATAACGTTATACGTTATAACGTTATACTACATAACGTTATACGTTATATGGTAATACTAAATAACGTTATACGTTATAACGTAATACTATATAACGTTATACGTTATATGGTGATACTATATAACGTTATAACGTAATACTATATAACGTTATACGTTATAACGTAATACTACATAACGTTATACGTTATATGGTAATACTATATAACGTTATACGATATAACGTAATACTATATAACGTTATACGTTATAACGTAATACTATATAACGTTATACGTTATAACGTAATACTATATAACGTTGTACGTTACATGGTGATACTATATAACGTTATACGTTATAACGTTATACTATAAAATGTTACACGTTATAACGTAATACTATATAACGTTATACGTTATAACGTAATACTATATAACGTTATACGATATAACGTAATACTATATAACGTTATACGTTATAACGTAATACTATATAATGTTATACGTTATATGGTAATACTATATAACGTTATACGTTATAACGTAATACTATATAACGTTATACGTTATAACGTAATACTATATAACGTTATACGTTATAACGTAATACTATATAACGTTATACGTTATAACGTAATACTATATAACGTTATACGTTATAACGTAATACTATATAACGTTATACGTTATAACGTAATACTATATAACGTTATACGTTATATCGTAATACTACATAACGTTATACGTTATAACGTAATACTATATAACGTTATACGTTATAACGTAATACTATATAACGTTATACGTTATAACGTAATACTATATAACGTTATACGTTATAACGTAATACTATATAACGTTATACGTTATAACGTAATACTATATAACGTTATACGTTATAACGTAATGCTATATAACGTTATACGTTATATGGTAATACTATATAACGTTATACGTTATATGGTAATACTATATAACGTTATACGTTACATGGTGATACTATATAACGTTATACGTTACATGGTGATACTATATAACGTTATACGTTACATGGTGATACTATATAACGTTATACGTTACATGGTGATACTATATAACGTTATACGTTATAACGTAATACTATATAATGTTATACGTTATAACGTAATACTATATAATGTTATACGTTATATCGTAATACTATATAACGTTATACGTTATAACGTAATACTACATAACGTTATACGTTATATGGTAATACTAAATAACGTTATACGTTATAACGTAATACTATATAACGTTATACGTTATATGGTGATACTATATAACGTTATAACGTAATACTATATAACGTTATACGTTATATGGTAATACTATATAACGTTATACGTCATAACGCAATACTATATAACGTTATACGTTATAACGTAATACTATATAACGTTATACGTTATAACGTAATACTAAATAACGTTATACGTTATAACGTAATACTATATAACGTTATACGTTATATGGTAATACTATATAACGTTATAACGTAATACTATATAACGTTATACGTTATAACGTAATACTATATAACGTTATACGTTATAACGTAATACTATATAACGTAATACGTTATAACGTAATACTATATAACGTTATACGTTATACGGTAATACTATATAACGTTATACGTTATAACGTAATACTATATAACGTTATACGTTATAACGTTATACTACATAACGTTATACGTTATATGGTAATACTAAATAACGTTATACGTTATAACGTAATACTATATAACGTTATACGTTATATGGTGATACTATATAACGTTATAACGTAATACTATATAACGTTATACGTTATAACGTAATACTACATAACGTTATACGTTATATGGTAATACTATATAACGTTATACGATATAACGTAATACTATATAACGTTATACGTTATAACGTAATACTATATAACGTTATACGTTATAACGTAATACTATATAACGTTGTACGTTACATGGTGATACTATATAACGTTATACGTTATAACGTTATACTATAAAATGTTACACGTTATAACGTAATACTATATAACGTTATACGTTATAACGTAATACTATATAACGTTATACGATATAACGTAATACTATATAACGTTATACGTTATAACGTAATACTATATAATGTTATACGTTATATGGTAATACTATATAACGTTATACGTTATAACGTAATACTATATAACGTTATACGTTATAACGTAATACTATATAACGTTATACGTTATAACGTAATACTATATAACGTTATACGTTATAACGTAATACTATATAACGTTATACGTTATAACGTAATACTATATAACGTTATACGTTATAACGTAATACTATATAACGTTATACGTTATATCGTAATACTACATAACGTTATACGTTATATGGTAATACTAAATAACGTTATACGTTATAACGTAATACTATATAACGTTATACGTTATATGGTAATACTAAATAACGTTATACGTTATAACGTAATACTATCTAACGTTATACGTTATAACGTAATACTATATAACGTTATACGTTATACGGTAATACTATATAACGTTATACGTTATAACGTAATACTATATAACGTTATACGTTATAACGTAATACTACATAACGTTATACGTTATATGGTAATACTAAATAACGTTATACGTTATATGGTAATACTAAATAACGTTATACGTTATATGGTAATACTATATAACGTTATACGTTATATGGTAATACTATATAACGTTATACGTTACATGGTGATACTATATAACGTTATACGTTACATGGTGATACTATATAACGTTATACGTTACATGGTGATACTATATAACGTTATACGTTACATGGTGATACTATATAACGTTATACGTTATAACGTAATACTATATAATGTTATACGTTATAACGTAATACTATATAATGTTATACGTTATAACGTAATACTATATAACGTTATACGTTATAACGTAATACTATATAACGTTATACGTTATAACGTAATACTATATAACGTAATACGTTATAACGTAATACTATATAACGTTATACGTTATAACGTAATACTATATAACGTTATACGTTATAACGTAATACTACATAACGTTATACGTTATATGGTAATACTAAATAACGTTATACGTTATAACGTAATACTATATAACGTTATACGTTATAACGTCATACTATATAACGTTATACGTTATAACGTAATACTATATAACGTTATACGTTATAACGTAATACTATATAACGTTATACGTTATAACGTAATACTACATAACGTTATACGTTATATGGTAATACTAAATAACGTTATACGTTATAACGTAATACTATATAACGTTATACGTTATAACGTAATACTATATAACGTTATACGTTATAACGTAATACTATATAACGTTATACGTTATACGGTAATACTCTATAACGTTATACGTTATAACGTAATACTATATAACGTTATACGTTATAACGTAATACTATATAACGTTATACGTTATAACGTAATACTATATAACGTTATACGTTATAACGTAATGCTATATAACGTTATACGTTATATGGTAATACTATATAACGTTATAACGTAATACTATATAACGTTATACGTTATAACGTAATACTATATAACGTTATACGTTATAACGTAATACTATATAACGTAATACGTTATAACGTAATACTATATAACGTTATACGTTATACGGTAATACTCTATAACGTTATACGTTATAACGTAATACTATATAACGTTATACGTTATAACGTAATACTATATAACGTTATACGTTATAACGTAATACTATATAACGTTATACGTTATAACGTAATACTACATAACGTTATACGTTATATGGTAATACTAAATAACGTTATACGTTATAACGTAATACTATATAACGTTATACGTTATATGGTGATACTATATAACGTTATAACGTAATACTATATAACGTTATACGTTATATGGTAATACTATATAACGTTATACGTCATAACGCAATACTATATAACGTTATACGTTATAACGTAATACTATATAACGTTATACGTTATAACGTAATACTAAATAACGTTATACGTTATAACGTAATACTATATAACGTTATACGTTATATGGTAATACTATATAACGTTATAACGTAATACTATATAACGTTATACGTTATAACGTAATACTATATAACGTTATACGTTATAACGTAATACTATATAACGTAATACGTTATAACGTAATACTATATAACGTTATACGTTATACGGTAATACTATATAACGTTATACGTTATAACGTAATACTATATAACGTTATACGTTATAACGTTATACTACATAACGTTATACGTTATATGGTAATACTAAATAACGTTATACGTTATAACGTAATACTATATAACGTTATACGTTATATGGTGATACTATATAACGTTATAACGTAATACTATATAACGTTATACGTTATATGGTGATACTATATAACGTTATAACGTAATACTATATAACGTTATACGTTATATGGTAATACTATATAACGTTATACGTCATAACGCAATACTATATAACGTTATACGTTATAACGTAATACTATATAACGTTATACGTTATAACGTAATACTAAATAACGTTATACGTTATAACGTAATACTATATAACGTTATACGTTATATGGTAATACTATATAACGTTATAACGTAATACTATATAACGTTATACGTTATAACGTAATACTATATAACGTTATACGTTATAACGTAATACTATATAACGTTATACGTTATAACGTAATACTATATAACGTTGTACGTTACATGGTGATACTATATAACGTTATACGTTATAACGTTATACTATAAAATGTTACACGTTATAACGTAATACTATATAACGTTATACGTCATAACGCAATACTATATAACGTTATACGTTATAACGTAATACTATATAACGTTATACGTTATAACGTAATACTATATAACGTTATACGTTATAACGTAATACTACATAACGTTATACGTTATATGGTAATACTAAATAACGTTATACGTTATAACGTAATACTATATAACGTTATACGTTATAACGTAATACTATATAACGTTATACGTTATAACGTAATACTACATAACGTTATACGTTATATGGTAATACTAAATAACGTTATACGTTATAACGTAATACTATATAACGTTATACGTTATAACGTAATACTACATAACGTTATACGTTATATGGTAATACTAAATAACGTTATACGTTATAACGTAATACTATATAACGTTATACGTTATATGGTGATACTATATAACGTTATACGTTATAACGTAATACTATATAATGTTATACGTTATAACGTAATACTACATAACGTTATACGTTATATGGTAATACTAAATAACGTTATACGTTATAACGTAATACTATATAACGTTATACGTTATATGGTGATACTATATAACGTTATAACGTAATACTATATAACGTTATACGTTATATGGTAATACTATATAACGTTATACGTCATAACGCAATACTATATAACGTTATACGTTATAACGTAATACTATATAACGTTATACGTTATAACGTAATACTATATAACGTTATACGTTATAACGTAATACTACATAACGTTCTACGTTATATGGTAATACCAAATAACGTTATACGTTATAACGTAATACTATATAACGTTATACGTTATAACGTAATACTATATAACGTTATACGTTATAACGTAATACTATATAACGTTATACGTTATAACGTAATACTATATAACGTTATACGTTATAACGTAATACTATATAACGTTATACGTTATAACGTAATACTATATAACGTTATACGTTATAACGTAATACTAAATAACGTTATACGTTATAACGTAATACTATATAACGTTATAGGTTATATGGTAATACTATATAACGTTATACGTTACATGGTGATACTATATAACGTTATACGTTACATGGTGATACTATATAACGTTATACGTTACATGGTGATACTATATAACGTTATACGTTATAACGTAATACTATATAACGTTATACGTTATAACGTAATACTATATAACGTTATACGTTATAACGTAATACTATATAACGTTATACGTTATAACGTAATACTATATAACGTTATACGTTATAACGTAATACTAAATAACGTTATACGTTATAACGTAATACTATATAACGTTATACGTTATATGGTAATACTATATAACGTTATACGTTACATGGTGATACTATATAACGTTATACGTTACATGGTGATACTATATAACGTTATACGTTACATGGTGATACTATATAACGTTATACGTTATAACGTAATACTATATAACGTTATACGTTATAACGTAATACTATATAACGTTATACGTTATAACGTAATACTATATAACGTTATACGTTATAACGTAATACTATATAACGTTATACGTTATAACGTAATACTATATAACGTTATACGTTATAACGTAATACTATATAACGTTATACGTTATAACGTAATACTATATAACGTTATACGTTATAACGTAATGCTATATAACGTTATACGTTATATGGTAATACTATATAACGTTATACGTTATATGGTAATACTATATAACGTTATACGTTACATGGTGATACTATATAACGTTATACGTTACATGGTGATACTATATAACGTTATACGTTACATGGTGATACTATATAACGTTATACGTTACATGGTGATACTATATAACGTTATACGTTATAACGTAATACTATATAATGTTATACGTTATAACGTAATACTATATAATGTTATACGTTATATCGTAATACTATATAACGTTATACGTTATAACGTAATACTACATAACGTTATACGTTATATGGTAATACTAAATAACGTTATACGTTATAACGTAATACTATATAACGTTATACGTTATATGGTGATACTATATAACGTTATAACGTAATACTATATAACGTTATACGTTATATGGTAATACTATATAACGTTATACGTCATAACGCAATACTATATAACGTTATACGTTATAACGTAATACTATATAACGTTATACGTTATAACGTAATACTAAATAACGTTATACGTTATAACGTAATACTATATAACGTTATACGTTATATGGTAATACTATATAACGTTATAACGTAATACTATATAACGTTATACGTTATAACGTAATACTATATAACGTTATACGTTATAACGTAATACTATATAACGTAATACGTTATAACGTAATACTATATAACGTTATACGTTATACGGTAATACTATATAACGTTATACGTTATAACGTAATACTATATAACGTTATACGTTATAACGTTATACTACATAACGTTATACGTTATATGGTAATACTAAATAACGTTATACGTTATAACGTAATACTATATAACGTTATACGTTATATGGTGATACTATATAACGTTATAACGTAATACTATATAACGTTATACGTTATAACGTAATACTACATAACGTTATACGTTATATGGTAATACTATATAACGTTATACGATATAACGTAATACTATATAACGTTATACGTTATAACGTAATACTATATAACGTTATACGTTATAACGTAATACTATATAACGTTGTACGTTACATGGTGATACTATATAACGTTATACGTTATAACGTTATACTATAAAATGTTACACGTTATAACGTAATACTATATAACGTTATACGTTATAACGTAATACTATATAACGTTATACGGTATAACGTAATACTATATAACGTTATACGTTATAACGTAATACTATATAATGTTATACGTTATATGGTAATACTATATAACGTTATACGTTATAACGTAATACTATATAACGTTATACGTTATAACGTAATACTATATAACGTTATACGTTATAACGTAATACTATATAACGTTATACGTTATAACGTAATACTATATAACGTTATACGTTATAACGTAATACTATATAACGTTATACGTTATAACGTAATACTATATAACGTTATACGTTATATCGTAATACTACATAACGTTATACGTTATATGGTAATACTAAATAACGTTATACGTTATAACGTAATACTATATAACGTTATACGTTATATGGTAATACTAAATAACGTTATACGTTATAACGTAATACTATCTAACGTTATACGTTATAACGTAATACTATATAACGTTATACGTTATACGGTAATACTATATAACGTTATACGTTATAACGTAATACTATATAACGTTATACGTTATAACGTAATACTACATAACGTTATACGTTATATGGTAATACTAAATAACGTTATACGTTATATGGTAATACTAAATAACGTTATACGTTATATGGTAATACTATATAACGTTATACGTTATATGGTAATACTATATAACGTTATACGTTACATGGTGATACTATATAACGTTATACGTTACATGGTGATACTATATAACGTTATACGTTACATGGTGATACTATATAACGTTATACGTTACATGGTGATACTATATAACGTTATACGTTATAACGTAATACTATATAATGTTATACGTTATAACGTAATACTATATAATGTTATACGTTATAACGTAATACTATATAACGTTATACGTTATAACGTAATACTATATAACGTTATACGTTATAACGTAATACTATATAACGTAATACGTTATAACGTAATACTATATAACGTTATACGTTATAACGTAATACTATATAACGTTATACGTTATAACGTAATACTACATAACGTTATACGTTATATGGTAATACTAAATAACGTTATACGTTATAACGTAATACTATATAACGTTATACGTTATAACGTCATACTATATAACGTTATACGTTATAACGTAATACTATATAACGTTATACGTTATAACGTAATACTATATAACGTTATACGTTATAACGTAATACTACATAACGTTATACGTTATATGGTAATACTAAATAACGTTATACGTTATAACGTAATACTATATAACGTTATACGTTATAACGTAATACTATATAACGTTATACGTTATAACGTAATACTATATAACGTTATACGTTATACGGTAATACTCTATAACGTTATACGTTATAACGTAATACTATATAACGTTATACGTTATAACGTAATACTATATAACGTTATACGTTATAACGTAATACTATATAACGTTATACGTTATAACGTAATGCTATATAACGTTATACGTTATATGGTAATACTATATAACGTTATAACGTAATACTATATAACGTTATACGTTATAACGTAATACTATATAACGTTATACGTTATAACGTAATACTATATAACGTAATACGTTATAACGTAATACTATATAACGTTATACGTTATACGGTAATACTATATAACGTTATACGTTATAACGTAATACTATATAACGTTATACGTTATAACGTAATACTATATAACGTTATACGTTATAACGTAATACTACATAACGTTATACGTTATATGGTAATACTAAATAACGTTATACGTTATAACCTAATACTATATAACGTTATACGTTATATGGTAATACTATATAACGTTATACGTTATATGGTAATACTATATAACGTTATACGTTACATGGTGATACTATATAACGTTATACGTTACATGGTGATACTATATAACGTTATACGTTACATGGTGATACTATATAACGTTATACGTTACATGGTGATACTATATAACGTTATACGTTATAACGTAATACTATATAATGTTATACGTTATAACGTAATACTATATAATGTTATACGTTATATCGTAATACTATATAACGTTATACGTTATAACGTAATACTACATAACGTTATACGTTATATGGTAATACTAAATAACGTTATACGTTATAACGTAATACTATATAACGTTATACGTTATATGGTGATACTATATAACGTTATAACGTAATACTATATAACGTTATACGTTATATGGTAATACTATATAACGTTATACGTCATAACGCAATACTATATAACGTTATACGTTATAACGTAATACTATATAACGTTATACGTTATAACGTAATACTAAATAACGTTATACGTTATAACGTAATACTATATAACGTTATACGTTATATGGTAATACTATATAACGTTATAACGTAATACTATATAACGTTATACGTTATAACGTAATACTATATAACGTTATACGTTATAACGTAATACTATATAACGTAATACGTTATAACGTAATACTATATAACGTTATACGTTATACGGTAATACTATATAACGTTATACGTTATAACGTAATACTATATAACGTTATACGTTATAACGTTATACTACATAACGTTATACGTTATATGGTAATACTAAATAACGTTATACGTTATAACGTAATACTATATAACGTTATACGTTATATGGTGATACTATATAACGTTATAACGTAATACTATATAACGTTATACGTTATAACGTAATACTACATAACGTTATACGTTATATGGTAATACTATATAACGTTATACGATATAACGTAATACTATATAACGTTATACGTTATAACGTAATACTATATAACGTTATACGTTATAACGTAATACTATATAACGTTGTACGTTACATGGTGATACTATATAACGTTATACGTTATAACGTTATACTATAAAATGTTACACGTTATAACGTAATACTATATAACGTTATACGTTATAACGTAATACTATATAACGTTATACGATATAACGTAATACTATATAACGTTATACGTTATAACGTAATACTATATAATGTTATACGTTATATGGTAATACTATATAACGTTATACGTTATAACGTAATACTATATAACGTTATACGTTATAACGTAATACTATATAACGTTATACGTTATAACGTAATACTATATAACGTTATACGTTATAACGTAATACTATATAACGTTATACGTTATAACGTAATACTATATAACGTTATACGTTATAACGTAATACTATATAACGTTATACGTTATATCGTAATACTACATAACGTTATACGTTATAACGTAATACTATATAACGTTATACGTTATAACGTAATACTATATAACGTTATACGTTATAACGTAATACTATATAACGTTATACGTTATAACGTAATACTATATAACGTTATACGTTATAACGTAATACTATATAACGTTATACGTTATAACGTAATGCTATATAACGTTATACGTTATATGGTAATACTATATAACGTTATACGTTATATGGTAATACTATATAACGTTATACGTTACATGGTGATACTATATAACGTTATACGTTACATGGTGATACTATATAACGTTATACGTTACATGGTGATACTATATAACGTTATACGTTACATGGTGATACTATATAACGTTATACGTTATAACGTAATACTATATAATGTTATACGTTATAACGTAATACTATATAATGTTATACGTTATATCGTAATACTATATAACGTTATACGTTATAACGTAATACTACATAACGTTATACGTTATATGGTAATACTAAATAACGTTATACGTTATAACGTAATACTATATAACGTTATACGTTATATGGTGATACTATATAACGTTATAACGTAATACTATATAACGTTATACGTTATATGGTAATACTATATAACGTTATACGTCATAACGCAATACTATATAACGTTATACGTTATAACGTAATACTATATAACGTTATACGTTATAACGTAATACTAAATAACGTTATACGTTATAACGTAATACTATATAACGTTATACGTTATATGGTAATACTATATAACGTTATAACGTAATACTATATAACGTTATACGTTATAACGTAATACTATATAACGTTATACGTTATAACGTAATACTATATAACGTAATACGTTATAACGTAATACTATATAACGTTATACGTTATACGGTAATACTATATAACGTTATACGTTATAACGTAATACTATATAACGTTATACGTTATAACGTTATACTACATAACGTTATACGTTATATGGTAATACTAAATAACGTTATACGTTATAACGTAATACTATATAACGTTATACGTTATATGGTGATACTATATAACGTTATAACGTAATACTATATAACGTTATACGTTATAACGTAATACTACATAACGTTATACGTTATATGGTAATACTATATAACGTTATACGATATAACGTAATACTATATAACGTTATACGTTATAACGTAATACTATATAACGTTATACGTTATAACGTAATACTATATAACGTTGTACGTTACATGGTGATACTATATAACGTTATACGTTATAACGTTATACTATAAAATGTTACACGTTATAACGTAATACTATATAACGTTATACGTTATAACGTAATACTATATAACGTTATACGATATAACGTAATACTATATAACGTTATACGTTATAACGTAATACTATATAATGTTATACGTTATATGGTAATACTATATAACGTTATACGTTATAACGTAATACTATATAACGTTATACGTTATAACGTAATACTATATAACGTTATACGTTATAACGTAATACTATATAACGTTATACGTTATAACGTAATACTATATAACGTTATACGTTATAACGTAATACTATATAACGTTATACGTTATAACGTAATACTATATAACGTTATACGTTATATCGTAATACTACATAACGTTATACGTTATATGGTAATACTAAATAACGTTATACGTTATAACGTAATACTATATAACGTTATACGTTATATGGTAATACTAAATAACGTTATACGTTATAACGTAATACTATCTAACGTTATACGTTATAACGTAATACTATATAACGTTATACGTTATACGGTAATACTATATAACGTTATACGTTAATACGTAATACTATATAACGTTATACGTTATAACGTAATACTACATAACGTTATACGTTATATGGTAATACTAAATAACGTTATACGTTATATGGTAATACTAAATAACGTTATACGTTATATGGTAATACTATATAACGTTATACGTTATATGGTAATACTATATAACGTTATACGTTACATGGTGATACTATATAACGTTATACGTTACATGGTGATACTATATAACGTTATACGTTACATGGTGATACTATATAACGTTATACGTTACATGGTGATACTATATAACGTTATACGTTACATGGTGATACTATATAACGTTATACGTTATAACGTAATACTATATAATGTTATACGTTATAACGTAATACTATATAATGTTATACGTTATAACGTAATACTATATAACGTTATACGTTATAACGTAATACTATATAACGTTATACGTTATAACGTAATACTATATAACGTAATACGTTATAACGTAATACTATATAACGTTATACGTTATAACGTAATACTACATAACGTTATACGTTATATGGTAATACTAAATAACGTTATACGTTATAACGTAATACTATATAACGTTATACGTTATAACGTCATACTATATAACGTTATACGTTATAACGTAATACTATATAACGTTATACGTTATAACGTAATACTATATAACGTTATACGTTATAACGTAATACTACATAACGTTATACGTTATATGGTAATACTAAATAACGTTATACGTTATAACGTAATACTATATAACGTTATACGTTATAACGTAATACTATATAACGTTATACGTTATAACGTAATACTATATAACGTTATACGTTATACGGTAATACTCTATAACGTTATACGTTATAACGTAATACTATATAACGTTATACGTTATAACGTAATACTATATAACGTTATACGTTATAACGTAATACTATATAACGTTATACGTTATAACGTAATGCTATATAACGTTATACGTTATATGGTAATACTATATAACGTTATAACGTAATACTATATAACGTTATACGTTATAACGTAATACTATATAACGTTATACGTTATAACGTAATACTATATAACGTAATACGTTATAACGTAATACTATATAACGTTATACGTTATACGGTAATACTCTATAACGTTATACGTTATAACGTAATACTATATAACGTTATACGTTATAACGTAATACTATATAACGTTATACGTTATAACGTAATACTATATAACGTTATACGTTATAACGTAATACTACATAACGTTATACGTTATATGGTAATACTAAATAACGTTATACGTTATAACGTAATACTATATAACGTTATACGTTATATGGTGATACTATATAACGTTATAACGTAATACTATATAACGTTATACGTTATATGGTAATACTATATAACGTTATACGTCATAACGCAATACTATATAACGTTATACGTTATAACGTAATACTATATAACGTTATACGTTATAACGTAATACTAAATAACGTTATACGTTATAACGTAATACTATATAACGTTATACGTTATATGGTAATACTATATAACGTTATAACGTAATACTATATAACGTTATACGTTATAACGTAATACTATATAACGTTATACGTTATAACGTAATACTATATAACGTAATACGTTATAACGTAATACTATATAACGTTATACGTTATACGGTAATACTATATAACGTTATACGTTATAACGTAATACTATATAACGTTATACGTTATAACGTTATACTACATAACGTTATACGTTATATGGTAATACTAAATAACGTTATACGTTATAACGTAATACTATATAACGTTATACGTTATATGGTGATACTATATAACGTTATAACGTAATACTATATAACGTTATACGTTATATGGTGATACTATATAACGTTATAACGTAATACTATATAACGTTATACGTTATATGGTAATACTATATAACGTTATACGTCATAACGCAATACTATATAACGTTATACGTTATAACGTAATACTATATAACGTTATACGTTATAACGTAATACTAAATAACGTTATACGTTATAACGTAATACTATATAACGTTATACGTTATATGGTAATACTATATAACGTTATAACGTAATACTATATAACGTTATACGTTATAACGTAATACTATATAACGTTATACGTTATAACGTAATACTATATAACGTTATACGTTATAACGTAATACTATATAACGTTGTACGTTACATGGTGATACTATATAACGTTATACGTTATAACGTTATACTATAAAATGTTACACGTTATAACGTAATACTATATAACGTTATACGTCATAACGCAATACTATATAACGTTATACGTTATAACGTAATACTATATAACGTTATACGTTATAACGTAATACTATATAACGTTATACGTTATAACGTAATACTACATAACGTTATACGTTATATGGTAATACTAAATAACGTTATACGTTATAACGTAATACTATATAACGTTATACGTTATAACGTAATACTATATAACGTTATACGTTATAACGTAATACTACATAACGTTATACGTTATATGGTAATACTAAATAACGTTATACGTTATAACGTAATACTATATAACGTTATACGTTATAACGTAATACTACATAACGTTATACGTTATATGGTAATACTAAATAACGTTATACGTTATAACGTAATACTATATAACGTTATACGTTATATGGTGATACTATATAACGTTATACGTTATAACGTAATACTATATAATGTTATACGTTATAACGTAATACTACATAACGTTATACGTTATATGGTAATACTAAATAACGTTATACGTTATAACGTAATACTATATAACGTTATACGTTATATGGTGATACTATATAACGTTATAACGTAATACTATATAACGTTATACGTTATATGGTAATACTATATAACGTTATACGTCATAACGCAATACTATATAACGTTATACGTTATAACGTAATACTATATAACGTTATACGTTATAACGTAATACTATATAACGTTATACGTTATAACGTAATACTACATAACGTTCTACGTTATATGGTAATACCAAATAACGTTATACGTTATAACGTAATACTATATAACGTTATACGTTATAACGTAATACTATATAACGTTATACGTTATAACGTAATACTATATAACGTTATACGTTATAACGTAATACTATATAACGTTATACGTTATAACGTAATACTATATAACGTTATACGTTATAACGTAATACTATATAACGTTATACGTTATAACGTAATACTAAATAACGTTATACGTTATAACGTAATACTATATAACGTTATAGGTTATATGGTAATACTATATAACGTTATACGTTACATGGTGATACTATATAACGTTATACGTTACATGGTGATACTATATAACGTTATACGTTACATGGTGATACTATATAACGTTATACGTTATAACGTAATACTATATAACGTTATACGTTATAACGTAATACTATATAACGTTATACGTTATAACGTAATACTATATAACGTTATACGTTATAACGTAATACTAAATAACGTTATACGTTATAACGTAATACTATATAACGTTATACGTTATATGGTAATACTATATAACGTTATACGTTACATGGTGATACTATATAACGTTATACGTTACATGGTGATACTATATAACGTTATACGTTACATGGTGATACTATATAACGTTATACGTTATAACGTAATACTATATAACGTTATACGTTATAACGTAATACTATATAACGTTATACGTTATAACGTAATACTATATAACGTTATACGTTATAACGTAATACTATATAACGTTATACGTTATAACGTAATACTATATAACGTTATACGTTATAACGTAATACTATATAACGTTATACGTTATAACGTAATACTATATAACGTTATACGTTATAACGTAATGCTATATAACGTTATACGTTATAACGTAATGCTATATAACGTTATACGTTATATGGTAATACTATATAACGTTATACGTTACATGGTGATACTATATAACGTTATACGTTACATGGTGATACTATATAACGTTATACGTTACATGGTGATACTATATAACGTTATACGTTACATGGTGATACTATATAACGTTATACGTTATAACGTAATACTATATAATGTTATACGTTATAACGTAATACTATATAATGTTATACGTTATATCGTAATACTATATAACGTTATACGTTATAACGTAATACTACATAACGTTATACGTTATATGGTAATACTAAATAACGTTATACGTTATAACGTAATACTATATAACGTTATACGTTATATGGTGATACTATATAACGTTATAACGTAATACTATATAACGTTATACGTTATATGGTAATACTATATAACGTTATACGTCATAACGCAATACTATATAACGTTATACGTTATAACGTAATACTATATAACGTTATACGTTATAACGTAATACTAAATAACGTTATACGTTATAACGTAATACTATATAACGTTATACGTTATATGGTAATACTATATAACGTTATAACGTAATACTATATAACGTTATACGTTATAACGTAATACTATATAACGTTATACGTTATAACGTAATACTATATAACGTAATACGTTATAACGTAATACTATATAACGTTATACGTTATACGGTAATACTATATAACGTTATACGTTATAACGTAATACTATATAACGTTATACGTTATAACGTTATACTACATAACGTTATACGTTATATGGTAATACTAAATAACGTTATACGTTATAACGTAATACTATATAACGTTATACGTTATATGGTGATACTATATAACGTTATAACGTAATACTATATAACGTTATACGTTATAACGTAATACTACATAACGTTATACGTTATATGGTAATACTATATAACGTTATACGATATAACGTAATACTATATAACGTTATACGTTATAACGTAATACTATATAACGTTATACGTTATAACGTAATACTATATAACGTTGTACGTTACATGGTGATACTATATAACGTTATACGTTATAACGTTATACTATAAAATGTTACACGTTATAACGTAATACTATATAACGTTATACGTTATAACGTAATACTATATAACGTTATACGGTATAACGTAATACTATATAACGTTATACGTTATAACGTAATACTATATAATGTTATACGTTATATGGTAATACTATATAACGTTATACGTTATAACGTAATACTATATAACGTTATACGTTATAACGTAATACTATATAACGTTATACGTTATAACGTAATACTATATAACGTTATACGTTATAACGTAATACTATATAACGTTATACGTTATAACGTAATACTATATAACGTTATACGTTATAACGTAATACTATATAACGTTATACGTTATATCGTAATACTACATAACGTTATACGTTATATGGTAATACTAAATAACGTTATACGTTATAACGTAATACTATATAACGTTATACGTTATATGGTAATACTAAATAACGTTATACGTTATAACGTAATACTATCTAACGTTATACGTTATAACGTAATACTATATAACGTTATACGTTATACGGTAATACTATATAACGTTATACGTTATAACGTAATACTATATAACGTTATACGTTATAACGTAATACTACATAACGTTATACGTTATATGGTAATACTAAATAACGTTATACGTTATATGGTAATACTAAATAACGTTATACGTTATATGGTAATACTATATAACGTTATACGTTATATGGTAATACTATATAACGTTATACGTTACATGGTGATACTATATAACGTTATACGTTACATGGTGATACTATATAACGTTATACGTTACATGGTGATACTATATAACGTTATACGTTACATGGTGATACTATATAACGTTATACGTTATAACGTAATACTATATAATGTTATACGTTATAACGTAATACTATATAACGTTATACGTTATAACGTAATACTATATAACGTTATACGTTATAACGTAATACTATATAACGTTATACGTTATAACGTAATACTATATAACGTAATACGTTATAACGTAATACTATATAACGTTATACGTTATAACGTAATACTATATAACGTTATACGTTATAACGTAATACTACATAACGTTATACGTTATATGGTAATACTAAATAACGTTATACGTTATAACGTAATACTATATAACGTTATACGTTATAACGTCATACTATATAACGTTATACGTTATAACGTAATACTATATAACGTTATACGTTATAACGTAATACTATATAACGTTATACGTTATAACGTAATACTACATAACGTTATACGTTATATGGTAATACTAAATAACGTTATACGTTATAACGTAATACTATATAACGTTATACGTTATAACGTAATACTATATAACGTTATACGTTATAACGTAATACTATATAACGTTATACGTTATACGGTAATACTCTATAACGTTATACGTTATAACGTAATACTATATAACGTTATACGTTATAACGTAATACTATATAACGTTATACGTTATAACGTAATACTATATAACGTTATACGTTATAACGTAATGCTATATAACGTTATACGTTATATGGTAATACTATATAACGTTATAACGTAATACTATATAACGTTATACGTTATAACGTAATACTATATAACGTTATACGTTATAACGTAATACTATATAACGTAATACGTTATAACGTAATACTATATAACGTTATACGTTATACGGTAATACTATATAACGTTATACGTTATAACGTAATACTATATAACGTTATACGTTATAACGTAATACTATATAACGTTATACGTTATAACGTAATACTACATAACGTTATACGTTATATGGTAATACTAAATAACGTTATACGTTATAACCTAATACTATATAACGTTATACGTTATATGGTAATACTATATAACGTTATACGTTATATGGTAATACTATATAACGTTATACGTTACATGGTGATACTATATAACGTTATACGTTACATGGTGATACTATATAACGTTATACGTTACATGGTGATACTATATAACGTTATACGTTACATGGTGATACTATATAACGTTATACGTTATAACGTAATACTATATAATGTTATACGTTATAACGTAATACTATATAATGTTATACGTTATATCGTAATACTATATAACGTTATACGTTATAACGTAATACTACATAACGTTATACGTTATATGGTAATACTAAATAACGTTATACGTTATAACGTAATACTATATAACGTTATACGTTATATGGTGATACTATATAACGTTATAACGTAATACTATATAACGTTATACGTTATATGGTAATACTATATAACGTTATACGTCATAACGCAATACTATATAACGTTATACGTTATAACGTAATACTATATAACGTTATACGTTATAACGTAATACTAAATAACGTTATACGTTATAACGTAATACTATATAACGTTATACGTTATATGGTAATACTATATAACGTTATAACGTAATACTATATAACGTTATACGTTATAACGTAATACTATATAACGTTATACGTTATAACGTAATACTATATAACGTAATACGTTATAACGTAATACTATATAACGTTATACGTTATACGGTAATACTATATAACGTTATACGTTATAACGTAATACTATATAACGTTATACGTTATAACGTTATACTACATAACGTTATACGTTATATGGTAATACTAAATAACGTTATACGTTATAACGTAATACTATATAACGTTATACGTTATATGGTGATACTATATAACGTTATAACGTAATACTATATAACGTTATACGTTATAACGTAATACTACATAACGTTATACGTTATATGGTAATACTATATAACGTTATACGATATAACGTAATACTATATAACGTTATACGTTATAACGTAATACTATATAACGTTATACGTTATAACGTAATACTATATAACGTTGTACGTTACATGGTGATACTATATAACGTTATACGTTATAACGTTATACTATAAAATGTTACACGTTATAACGTAATACTATATAACGTTATACGTTATAACGTAATACTATATAACGTTATACGATATAACGTAATACTATATAACGTTATACGTTATAACGTAATACTATATAATGTTATACGTTATATGGTAATACTATATAACGTTATACGTTATAACGTAATACTATATAACGTTATACGTTATAACGTAATACTATATAACGTTATACGTTATAACGTAATACTATATAACGTTATACGTTATAACGTAATACTATATAACGTTATACGTTATAACGTAATACTATATAACGTTATACGTTATAACGTAATACTATATAACGTTATACGTTATATCGTAATACTACATAACGTTATACGTTATATGGTAATACTAAATAACGTTATACGTTATAACGTAATACTATATAACGTTATACGTTATATGGTAATACTAAATAACGTTATACGTTATAACGTAATACTATCTAACGTTATACGTTATAACGTAATACTATATAACGTTATACGTTATAACGTAATACTATATAACGTTATACGTTATACGGTAATACTATATAACGTTATACGTTATAACGTAATACTATATAACGTTATACGTTATAACGTAATACTATATAACGTTATACGTTATAACGTAATACTACATAACGTTATACGTTATATGGTAATACTAAATAACGTTATACGTTATAACGTAATACTATATAACGTTATACGTTATAACGTAATACTATATAACGTTATACGTTATAACGTAATACTACATAACGTTATACGTTATATGGTAATACTAAATAACGTTATACGTTATAACCTAATACTATATAACGTTATACGTTATATGGTAATACTATATAACGTTATACGTTATATGGTAATACTATATAACGTTATACGTTACATGGTGATACTATATAACGTTATACGTTACATGGTGATACTATATAACGTTATACGTTATACGGTAATACTATATAACGTTATACGTTATAACGTAATACTATATAACGTTATACGTTATAACGTAATACTATATAACGTTATACGCTATAACGTAATACTACATAACGTTATACGTTATATGGTAATACTAAATAACGTTATACGTTATAACCTAATACTATATAACGTTATACGTTAAATGGTAATACTATATAACGTTATACGTTATATGGTAATACTATATAACGTTATACGTTACATGGTGATACTATATAACGTTATACGTTACATGGTGATACTATATAACGTTATACGTTACATGGTGATACTATATAACGTTATACGTTATAACGTAATACTATATAATGTTATACGTTATAACGTAATACTATAAAATGTTACACGTTATAACGTAATACTATATAACGTTATACGTTATAACGTAATACTATATAACGTTATACGTTATAGCGTAATACTACATAACGTTATACGTTATATGGTAATACTAAATAACGTTATACGTTATAACGTAATACTATATAACGTTATACGTTATAACGTAATACTATATAATGTTATACGTTATAACGTAATACTATATAATGTTATACGTTATAACGTAATACTATATAACGTTATACGTTATAACGTAATACTATATAACGTTATACGTTATAACGTAATACTACATAACGTTATACGTTATATGGTAATACTAAATAACGTTATACGTTATAACGTAATACTATATAACGTTATACGTTATAACGTAATACTATATAACGTTATACGTTATAACGTAATTACTATATAACGTTATACGTTATACGGTAATACTATATAACGTTATACGTTATAACGTAATACTATATAACGTTATACGTTATAACGTAATACTATATAACGTTATACGTTATAACGTAATACTACATAACGTTATACGTTATATGGTAATACTAAATAACGTTATACGTTATAACCTAATACTATATAACGTTATACGTTATATGGTAATACTATATAACGTTATACGTTATATGGTAATACTATATAACGTTATACGTTACATGGTGATACTATATAACGTTATACGTTACATGGTGATACTATATAACGTTATACGTTATACGGTAATACTATATAACGTTATACGTTATAACGTAATACTATATAACGTTATACGTTATAACGTAATACTATATAACGTTATACGCTATAACGTAATACTACATAACGTTATACGTTATATGGTAATACTAAATAACGTTATACGTTATAACCTAATACTATATAACGTTATACGTTAAATGGTAATACTATATAACGTTATACGTTATATGGTAATACTATATAACGTTATACGTTACATGGTGATACTATATAACGTTATACGTTACATGGTGATACTATATAACGTTATACGTTACATGGTGATACTATATAACGTTATACGTTATAACGTAATACTATATAATGTTATACGTTATAACGTAATACTATAAAATGTTACACGTTATAACGTAATACTATATAACGTTATACGTTATAACGTAATACTATATAACGTTATACGTTATAGCGTAATACTATATAACGTTATTCGTTACATGGTGATACTATATAACGTTATAACGTAATAGTATATAACGTTATACGTTATAACGTAATACTATATAACGTTATACGTTATAACGTAATACTATATAACGTTATACGTTATAACGTAATACTATATAACGTTATACGTTATAACGTAATACTATATAACGTTATTCGTTACATGGTGATACTATATAACGTTATAACGTAATAGTATATAACGTTATACGTTATACCGTAATACTATATAACGTTATACGTGATATGGTAATACTATATAACGTTATACGTTATAACGTAATACTATATAACGTTATACGTTATAACGTAATACTACATAACGTTATACGTTATATGGTAATACTAAATAACGTTATACGTTATAACGTAATACTATATAACGTTATACGTTATAACGTAATACTATATAACGTTATACGTTATAACGTAATACTATATAACGTTATACGTTAGATGGTAATACTATATAACGTTATACGTTATATGGTAATACTATATAACGTTATACGTTACATGGTGATACTATATAACGTTATACGTTACATGGTGATACTATATAACGTTATACGTTACATGGTGATACTATATAACGTTATACGTTATAACGTAATACTATATAATGTTATACGTTATAACGTAATACTATATAATGTTATACGTTATAACGTAATACTATATAACGTTATACGTTATAACGTAATACTACATAACGTTATACGTTATATGGTAATAACTAAATAACGTTATACGTTATAACGTAATACTATATAACGTTATACGTTATATGGTGATACTATATAACGTTATAACGTAATACTATATAACGTTATACGTTATATGGTAATACTATATAACGTTATACGTCATAACGCAATACTATATAACGTTATACGTTATAACGTAATACTATATAACGTTATACGTTATAACGTAATACTATATAACGTTATACGTTATAACGTAATACTACATAACGTTATACGTTATATGGTAATACTAAATAACGTTATACGTTATAACGTAATATTATATAACGTTATACGTTATAACGTAATACTATATAACGTTATACGTTATAACGTAATACTACATAACGTTATACGTTATATGGTAATACTAAATAACGTTATACGTTATAACCTAATACTATATAACGTTATACGTTATATGGTAATACTATATAACGTTATACGTTACATGGTGATACTATATAACGTTATACGTTACATGGTGATACTATATAACGTTATACGTTACATGGTGATACTATATAACGTTATACGTTATAACGTAATACTATATAACGTTATACGTTATAACGTAATACTATATAACGTTATACGTTATAACGTAATACTATATAACGTTATACGTTATAACGTAATACTATATAACGTTATACGTTATAACGTAATACTATATAACGTTATACGTTATAACGTAATACTATATAACGTTATACGTTATAACGTAATACTATATAACGTTATACGTTATATGGTAATACTATATAACGTTATAACGTAATACTATATAACGTTATACGTTATAACGTAATACTATATAACGTTATACGTTATAACGTAATACTATATAACGTAATACGTTATAACGTAATACTATATAACGTTATACGTTATACGGTAATACTATATAACGTTATACGTTATAACGTAATACTATATAACGTTATACGTTATAACGTAATACTATATAACGTTATACGTTATAACGTAATACTACATAACGTTATACGTTATATGGTAATACTAAATAACGTTATACGTTATAACCTAATACTATATAACGTTATACGTTATATGGTAATACTATATAACGTTATACGTTATATGGTAATACTATATAACGTTATACGTTACATGGTGATACTATATAACGTTATACGTTACATGGTGATACTATATAACGTTATACGTTACATGGTGATACTATATAACGTTATACGTTATAACGTAATACTATATAATGTTATACGTTATAACGTAATACTATATAATGTTATACGTTATTAAGGTAATACTATATAACGTTATACGTTATAACGTAATACTACATAACGTTATACGTTATAACGTAATACTATATAACGTTATACGTTATAACGTAATACTACATAACGTTATACGTTATATGGTAATACTAAATAACGTTATACGTTATAACGTAATACTATATAACGTTATACGTTATAACGTAATACTATATAACGTTATACGTTATAACGTAATACTACATAACGTTATACGTTATATGGTAATACTAAATAACGTTATACGTTATAACGTAATACTATATAACGTTATACGTTATAACGTAATACTACATAACGTTATACGTTATATGGTAATACTAAATAACGTTATAACGTAATACTATATAACGTTATACGTTATAACGTAATACTATATAACGTTATACGTTATAACGAATACTATATAACGTAATACGTTATAACGTAATACTATATAACGTTTATACGTTATACGGTAATACTATATAACGTTATACGTTATAACGTAATACTATATAACGTTATACGTTATAACGTAATACTATATAACGTTATACGTTATAACGTAATACTATATAACGTTATACGTTATAACGTAATACTATATAACGTTATACGATATAACGTCATACTATATAACGTTATACGTTATATGGTGATACTATAATAACGTTATACGTTACATGGTGATACTATATAACGTTATACGTTACATGGTGATACTATATAACGTTATACGTTACATGGTGATACTATATAACGTTATACGTTATAACGTAATACTATATAATGTTATACGTTATAACGTAATACTATATAACGTTATACGTTATAACGTAATACTATATAACGTTATACGTCATAACGCAATACTATATAACGTTATACGTTATAACGTAATACTATATAACGTTATACGTTATAACGTAATACTATATAACGTTATACGTATAACGTAATACTACATAACGTTATACGTTATATGGTAATACTAAATAACGTATACGTTATAACGTAATACTATATAACGTTATACGTTATAACGTAATACTATATAACGTTATACGTTATAACGTAATACTACATAACGTTATACGTTATATGGTAATACTAAATAACGTTATACGTTATAACGTAATACTATATAACGTTATACGTTATAACGTAATACTACATAACGTTATACGTTATATGGTAATACTAAATAACGTTATACGTTATAACGTAATACTATATAACGTTATACGTTATATGGTGATACTATATAACGTTATACGTTATAACGTAATACTATATAATGTTATACGTTATAACGTAATACTACATAACGTTATACGTTATATGGTAATACTAAATAACGTTATACGTTATAACGTAATACTATATAACGTTATACGTTATATGGTGATACTATATAACGTTATAACGTAATACTATATAACGTTATACGTTATATGGTAATACTATATAACGTTATACGTCATAACGCAATACTATATAACGTTATACGTTATAACGTAATACTATATAACGTTATACGTTATAACGTAATACTATATAACGTTATACGTTATAACGTAATACTACATAACGTTCTACGTTATATGGTAATACCAAATAACGTTATACGTTATAACGTAATACTATATAACGTTATACGTTATAACGTAATACTATATAACGTTATACGTTATAACGTAATACTATATAACGTTATACGTTATAACGTAATACTATATAACGTTATACGTTATAACGTAATACTATATAACGTTATACGTTATAACGTAATACTATATAACGTTATACGTTATAACGTAATACTAAATAACGTTATACGTTATAACGTAATACTATATAACGTTATAGGTTATATGGTAATACTATATAACGTTATACGTTACATGGTGATACTATATAACGTTATACGTTACATGGTGATACTATATAACGTTATACGTTACATGGTGATACTATATAACGTTATACGTTATAACGTAATACTATATAACGTTATACGTTATAACGTAATACTATATAACGTTATACGTTATAACGTAATACTATATAACGTTATACGTTATAACGTAAATACTATATAACGTTATACGTTATAACGTAATACTAAATAACGTTATACGTTATAACGTAATACTATATAACGTTATACGTTATATGGTAATACTATATAACGTTATACGTTACATGGTGATACTATATAACGTTATACGTTACATGGTGATACTATATAACGTTATACGTTACATGGTGATACTATATAACGTTTATACGTTATAACGTAATACTATATAACGTTATACGTTATAACGTAATACTATATAACGTTATACGTTATAACGTAATACTATATAACGTTATACGTTATAACGTAATACTATATAACGTTATACGTTATAACGTAATACTATATAACGTTATACGTTATAACGTAATACTATATAACGTTATACGTTATAACGTAATACTATATAGCGTTATACGTTATAACGTAATGCTATATAACGTTATACGTTATATGGTAATACTATATAACGTTATAACGTAATACTATATAACGTTATACGTTATAACGTAATACTATATAACGTTATACGTTATAACGTAATACTATATAACGTAATACGTTATAACGTAATACTATATAACGTTATACGTTATACGGTAATACTATATAACGTTATACGTTATAACGTAATACTATATAACGTTATACGTTATAACGTAATACTATATAACGTTATACGTTATAACGTAATACTACATAACGTTATACGTTATATGGTAATACTAAATAACGTTATACGTTATAACCTAATACTATATAACGTTATACGTTATATGGTAATACTATATAACGTTATACGTTATATGGTAATACTATATAACGTTATACGTTACATGGTGATACTATATAACGTTATACGTTACATGGTGATACTATATAACGTTATACGTTACATGGTGATACTATATAACGTTATACGTTACATGGTGATACTATATAACGTTATACGTTATAACGTAATACTATATAATGTTATACGTTATAACGTAATACTATATAATGTTATACGTTATATCGTAATACTATATAACGTTATACGTTATAACGTAATACTACATAACGTTATACGTTATATGGTAATACTAAATAACGTTATACGTTATAACGTAATACTATATAACGTTATACGTTATATGGTGATACTATATAACGTTATAACGTAATACTATATAACGTTATACGTTATATGGTAATACTATATAACGTTATACGTCATAACGCAATACTATATAACGTTATACGTTATAACGTAATACTATATAACGTTATACGTTATAACGTAATACTAAATAACGTTATACGTTATAACGTAATACTATATAACGTTATACGTTATATGGTAATACTATATAACGTTATAACGTAATACTATATAACGTTATACGTTATAACGTAATACTATATAACGTTATACGTTATAACGTAATACTATATAACGTAATACGTTATAACGTTATACTATATAACGTTATACGTTATACGGTAATACTATATAACGTTATACGTTATAACGTAATACTATATAACGTTATACGTTATAACGTTATACTACATAACGTTATACGTTATATGGTAATACTAAATAACGTTATACGTTATAACGTAATACTATATAACGTTATACGTTATATGGTGATACTATATAACGTTATAACGTAATACTATATAACGTTATACGTTATAACGTAATACTACATAACGTTATACGTTATATGGTAATACTATATAACGTTATACGATATAACGTAATACTATATAACGTTATACGTTATAACGTAATACTATATAACGTTATACGTTATAACGTAATACTATATAACGTTGTACGTTACATGGTGATACTATATAACGTTATACGTTATAACGTTATACTATAAAATGTTACACGTTATAACGTAATACTATATAACGTTATACGTTATAACGTAATACTATATAACGTTATACGATATAACGTAATACTATATAACGTTATACGTTATAACGTAATACTATATAATGTTATACGTTATATGGTAATACTATATAACGTTATACGTTATAACGTAATACTATATAACGTTATACGTTATAACGTAATACTATATAACGTTATACGTTATAACGTAATACTATATAACGTTATACGTTATAACGTAATACTATATAACGTTATACGTTATAACGTAATACTATATAACGTTATACGTTATAACGTAATACTATATAACGTTATACGTTATATCGTAATACTACATAACGTTATACGTTATATGGTAATACTATATAACGTTATACGTTATAACGTAATACTATATAACGTTATACGTTATATCGTAATACTACATAACGTTATACGTTATATGGTAATACTAAATAACGTTATACGTTATAACGTAATACTATATAACGTTATACGTTACATGGTGATACTATATAACGTTATACGTTACATGGTGATACTATATAACGTTATACGTTACATGGTGATACTATATAACGTTATACGTTATAACGTAATACTATATAATGTTATACGTTATAACGTAATACTATATAATGTTATACGTTATAACGTAATACTATATAACGTTATACGTTATAACGTAATACTATATAACGTTATACGTTATAACGTAATACTATATAACGTAATACGTTATAACGTAATACTATATAACGTTATACGTTATAACGTAATACTATATAACGTTATACGTTATAACGTAATACTACATAACGTTATACGTTATATGGTAATACTAAATAACGTTATACGTTATAACGTAATACTATATAACGTTATACGTTATAACGTCATACTATATAACGTTATACGTTATAACGTAATACTATATAACGTTATACGTTATAACGTAATACTATATAACGTTATACGTTATAACGTAATACTACATAACGTTATACGTTATATGGTAATACTAAATAACGTTATACGTTATAACGTAATACTATATAACGTTATACGTTATAACGTAATACTATATAACGTTATACGTTATAACGTAATACTATATAACGTTATACGTTATACGGTAATACTATATAACGTTATACGTTATAACGTAATACTATATAACGTTATACGTTATAACGTAATACTATATAACGTTATACGTTATAACGTAATACTATATAACGTTGTACGTTACATGGTGATACTATATAACGTTATA
>NW_027184892.1:0-86927 GCF_040668555.2 Bombus flavifrons
TATACGTTATAACGTAATACTATATAACGTTATACGTTATAACGTAATACTATATAACGTTATACGTTATAACGTAATACTATATAACGTTATACGTTATACGGTAATACTATATAACGTTATACGTTATAACGTAATACTATATAACGTTATACGTTATAACGTAATACTATATAACGTTATACGTTATATCGTAATACTACATAACGTTATACGTTATATGGTAATACTAAATAACGTTATACGTTATAACGTAATACTATATAACGTTATACGTTATATGGTAATACTATATAACGTTATACGTTATATGGTAATACTATATAACGTTATACGTTACATGGTAATACTATATAACGTTATACGTTACATGGTGATACTATATAACGTTATACGTTACATGGTGATACTATATAACGTTATACGTTATAACGTAATACTATATAATGTTATACGTTATAACGTAATACTATATAACGTTATACGTTATAACGTAATACTATATAACGATATACGTTATAACGTAATACTATATAACGCTATACGTTATAACGTAATACTATATAACGTAATACGTTATAACGTAATACTATATAAAGTTATACGATATAACGTAATACTATATAACGTTATACGTTATATGGTGATACTATATAACGTTATAACGTAATACTATATAACGTTATACGTTATATGGTAATACTATATAACGTTATACGTCATAACGTAATACTATATAACGTTATACGTTATAACGTAATACTATATAACGTTATACGTTATAACGTAATACTATATAACGTTATACGTTATAACGTAATACTACATAACGTTATACGTTATATGGTAATACTAAATAACGTTATACGTTATAACGTAATACTATATAACGTTATACGTTATAACGTAATACTATATAACGTTATACGTTATAACGTAATACTATATAACGTTATACGTTATAACGTAATACTATATAACGTTATACGTTATATGGTAATACTATATAACGTTATACGTTATAACGTAATACTATATAACGTTATACGTTATAACGTAATACTATATAACGTTATACGTTATAACGTAATACTACATAACGTTATACGTATATGCGTATACTAGGTAATACTAATACGTTATACGTTATAACGTAATACTATATAACGTTATACGTTATAACGTAATACTACATAACGTTATACGTTATGTGGTAATACTAAATAACGTTATCCGTTATAACGTAATACTATATAACGTTATACGTTATAACGTAATACTATATAACGTTATACGTTATAACGTAATACTATATAACGTTATACGTTATAACGTAATACTATATAACGTTATACGTTATAACGTAATACTATATAACGTTATACGTTATAACGTAATACTATATAACGTTATACGTTATATGGTAATACTAAATAACGTTATACGTTATAACGTAATACTATATAACGTTATACGTTATAACGTAATACTATATAACGTTATACGTTATAACGTAATACTACATAACGTTATACGTTATATGGTAATACTAAATAACGTTATACGTTATAACGTAATACTATATAACGTTATACGTTATATGGTAATACTATATAACGTTATACGTTATATGGTAATACTATATAACGTTATACGTTACATGGTAATACTATATAACGTTATACGTTACATGGTGATACTATATAACGTTATACGTTACATGGTGATACTATATAACGTTATACGTTATAACGTAATACTATATAATGTTATACGTTATAACGTAATACTATATAACGTTATACGTTATAACGTAATACTATATAACGTTATACGTTATAACGTAATACTATATAACGCTATACGTTATAACGTAATACTATATAACGTAATACGTTATAACGTAATACTATATAACGTTATACGATATAACGTAATACTATATAACGTTATACGTTATATGGTGATACTATATAACGTTATAACGTAATACTATATAACGTTATACGTTATATGGTAATACTATATAACGTTATACGTCATAACGTAATACTATATAACGTTATACGTTATAACGTAATACTATATAACGTTATACGTTATAACGTAATACTATATAACGTTATACGTTATAACGTAATACTACATAACGTTATACGTTCTATGGTAATACTAAATAACGTTATACGCTATAACGTAATACTATATAACGTTATACGTTATAACGTAATACTATATAACGTTATACGTTATAACGTAATACTATATAACGTTATACGTTATAACGTAATACTATATAACGTTATACGTTATATGGTAATACTATATAACGTTATACGTTATAACGTAATACTATATAACGTTATACGTTATAACGTAATACTATATAACGTTATACGTTATAACGTAATACTACATAACGTTATACGTTATATGGTAATACTAAATAACGTTATACGTTATAACGTAATACTATATAACGTTATACGTTATATGGTAATACTAAATAACGTTATACGTTATAACGTAATACTATCTAACGTTATACGTTATAACGTAATACTATATAACGTTATACGTTATAACGTAATACTATATAACGTTATACGTTATACGGTAATACTATATAACGTTATACGTTATAACGTAATACTATATAACGTTATACGTTATAACGTAATACTATATAACGTTATACGTTATACGGTAATACTATATAACGTTATACGTTATAACGTAATACTATATAACGTTATACGTTATAACGTAATACTATATAACGTTATACGTTATAACGTAATACTACATAACGTTATACGTTATATGGTAATACTAAATAACGTTGTACGTTATAACGTAATACTATATAACGTTATACGTTATATGGTAATACTATATAACGTTATACGTTATATGGTAATACTATATAACGTTATACGTTACATGGTGATACTATATAACGTTATACGTTACATGGTGATACTATATAACGTTATACGTTACATGGTGATACTATATAACGTTATACGTTATAACGTAATACTATATAATGTTATACGTTATAACGTAATACTATATAATGTTATACGTTATAACGTAATACTATATAATGTTATACGTTATAACGTAATACTATATAACGTTATACGTTATAACGTAATACTATATAACGTTATACGTTAGAACGTAATACTATATAACGTAATACGTTATAACGTAATACTATATAACGTTATACGATATAACGTAATACTATATAACGTTATACGTTATATGGTGATACTATATAACGTTATAACGTAATACTATATAACGTTATACGTTATATGGTAATACTATATAACGTTATACGTCATAACGTAATACTATATAACGTTATACGTTATAACGTAATACTATATAACGTTATACGTTATAACGTAATACTATATAACGTTATACGTTATAACGTAATACTACATAACGTTATACGTTATATGGTAATACTAAATAACGTTATACGTTATAACGTAATACTATATAACGTTATACGTTATAACGTCATACTATATAACGTTATACGTTATAACGTAATACTATATAACGTTATACGTTATAACGTAATACTATATAACGTTATACGTTATAACGTAATACTATATAACGTTATACGTTATAACGTAATACTATATAACGTTATACGTTATATGGTAATACTATATAACGTTATACGTTATAACGTAATACTATATAACGTTATACGTTATATGGTAATACTAAATAACGTTATACGTTATATGGTAATACTAAATAACGTTATACGTTATAACGTAATACTATATAACGTTATACGTTATAACGTAATACTATATAACGTTATACGTTATAACGTAATACTATATAACGTTATACGTTATACGGTAATACTATATAACGTTATACGTTATAACGTAATACTATATAACGTTATACGTTATAACGTAATACTACATAACGTTATACGTTATATGGTAATACTAAATAACGTTATACGTTATAACGTAATACTATATAACGTTATACGTTATATGGTAATACTATATAACGTTATACGTTACATGGTGATACTATATAACGTTATACGTTACATGGTGATACTATATAACGTTATACGTTATATGGTAATACTATATAACGTTATACGTTATAACGTAATACTATATAACGTTATACGTTATAACGTAATACCATATAACGTTATACGTTATAACGTAATACTATATAACGTTATACGTTATATGGTAATACTATATAACGTTATACGTTATAACGTAATACTATATAACGTTATACGTTATAACGTAATACTATATAACGTTATACGTTATAGCGTAATACTACATAACGTTATACGTTATATGGTAATACTAAATAACGTTATACGTTATAACGTAATACTATATAACGTTATACGTTATATGGTAATACTAAATAACGTTATACGTTATAACGTAATACTATATAACGTTATACGTTATAACGTAATACTATATAACGCTATACGTTATAACGTAATACTATATAACGTAATACGTTATAACGTAATACTATATAAAGTTATACGATATAACGTAATACTATATAACGTTATACGTTATATGGTGATACTATATAACGTTATAACGTAATACTATATAACGTTATACGTTATATGGTAATACTATATAACGTTATACGTCATAACGTAATACTATATAACGTTATACGTTTTAACGTAATACTATATAACGTTATACGTTATAACGTAATACTATATAACGTTATACGTTATAACGTAATACTACATAACGTTATACGTTATATGGTAATACTAAATAACGTTATACGTTATAACGTAATACTATATAACGTTATACGTTATAACGTAATACTATATAACGTTATACGTTATAACGTAATACTATATAACGTTATACGTTATAACGTAATACTATATAACGTTATACGTTATATGGTAATACTATATAACGTTATACGTTATAACGTAATACTATATAACGTTATACGTTATAACGTAATAGTATATAACGTTATACGTTATAACGTAATACTACATAACGTTATACGTTATATGGTAATACTAAATAACGTTATACGTTATAACGTAATACTATATAACGTTATACGTTATAACGTAATACTACATAACGTTATACGTTATGTGGTAATACTAAATAACGTTATCCGTTATAACGTAATACTATATAACGTTATACGTTATAACGTAATACTATATAACGTTATACGTTATAACGTAATACTATATAACGTTATACGTTATAACGTAATACTATATAACGTTATACGTTATAACGTAATACTATATAACGTTATACGTTATAACGTAATACTATATAACGTTATACGTTATATGGTAATACTAAATAACGTTATACGTTATAACGTAATACTATATAACGTTATACGTTATAACGTAATACTATATAACGTTATACGTTATAACGTAATACTACATAACGTTATACGTTATATGGTAATACTAAATAACGTTATACGTTATAACGTAATACTATATAACGTTATACGTTATATGGTAATACTATATAACGTTATACGTTATATGGTAATACTATATAACGTTATACGTTACATGGTAATACTATATAACGTTATACGTTACATGGTGATACTATATAACGTTATACGTTACATGGTGATACTATATAACGTTATACGTTATAACGTAATACTATATAATGTTATACGTTATAACGTAATACTATATAACGTTATACGTTATAACGTAATACTATATAACGTTATACGTTATAACGTAATACTATATAACGCTATACGTTATAAAGTAATACTATATAACGTAATACGTTATAACGTAATACTATATAACGTTATACGATATAACGTAATACTATATAACGTTATACGTTATATGGTGATACTATATAACGTTATAACGTAATACTATATAACGTTATACGTTATATGGTAATACTATATAACGTTATACGTCATAACGTAATACTATATAACGTTATACGTTATAACGTAATACTATATAACGTTATACGTTATAACGTAATACTATATAACGTTATACGTTATAACGTAATACTACATAACGTTATACGTTCTATGGTAATACTAAATAACGTTATACGCTATAACGTAATACTATATAACGTTATACGTTATAACGTAATACTATATAACGTTATACGTTATAACGTAATACTATATAACGTTATACGTTATAACGTAATACTATATAACGTTATACGTTATATGGTAATACTATATAACGTTATACGTTATAACGTAATACTATATAACGTTATACGTTATAACGTAATACTATATAACGTTATACGTTATAACGTAATACTACATAACGTTATACGTTATATGGTAATACTAAATAACGTTATACGTTATAACGTAATACTATATAACGTTATACGTTATATGGTAATACTAAATAACGTTATACGTTATAACGTAATACTATCTAACGTTATACGTTATAACGTAATACTATATAACGTTATACGTTATAACGTAATACTATATAACGTTATACGTTATACGGTAATACTATATAACGTTATACGTTATAACGTAATACTATATAACGTTATACGTTATAACGTAATACTATATAACGTTATACGTTATACGGTAATACTATATAACGTTATACGTTATAACGTAATACTATATAACGTTATACGTTATAACGTAATACTATATAACGTTATACGTTATAACGTAATACTACATAACGTTATACGTTATATGGTAATACTAAATAACGTTGTACGTTATAACGTAATACTATATAACGTTATACGTTATATGGTAATACTATATAACGTTATACGTTATATGGTAATACTATATAACGTTATACGTTACATGGTGATACTATATAACGTTATACGTTACATGGTGATACTATATAACGTTATACGTTACATGGTGATACTATATAACGTTATACGTTATAACGTAATACTATATAATGTTATACGTTATAACGTAATACTATATAATGTTATACGTTATAACGTAATACTATATAATGTTATACGTTATAACGTAATACTATATAACGTTATACGTTATAACGTAATACTATATAACGTTATACGTTAGAACGTAATACTATATAACGTAATACGTTATAACGTAATACTATATAACGTTATACGATATAACGTAATACTATATAACGTTATACGTTATATGGTGATACTATATAACGTTATAACGTAATACTATATAACGTTATACGTTATATGGTAATACTATATAACGTTATACGTCATAACGTAATACTATATAACGTTATACGTTATAACGTAATACTATATAACGTTATACGTTATAACGTAATACTATATAACGTTATACGTTATAACGTAATACTACATAACGTTATACGTTATATGGTAATACTAAATAACGTTATACGTTATAACGTAATACTATATAACGTTATACGTCATAACGTAATACTATATAACGTTATACGTTATAACGTAATACTATATAACGTTATACGTTATAACGTAATACTATATAACGTTATACGTTATAACGTAATACTACATAACGTTATACGTTATATGGTAATACTAAATAACGTTATACGTTATAACGTAATACTATATAACGTTATACGTTATAACGTAATACTATATAACGTTATACGTTATAACGTAATACTATATAACGTTATACGTTATAACGTAATACTATATAACGTTATACGTTATATGGTAATACTATATAACGTTATACGTTATAACGTAATACTATATAACGTTATACGTTATAACGTAATACTATATAACGTTATACGTTATAACGTAATACTACATAACGTTATACGTTATATGGTAATACTAAATAACGTTATACGTTATAACGTAATACTATATAACGTTATACGTTATAACGTAATACTACATAACGTTATACGTTATGTGGTAATACTAAATAACGTTATCCGTTATAACGTAATACTATATAACGTTATACGTTATAACGTAATACTATATAACGTTATACGTTATAACGTAATACTATATAACGTTATACGTTATAACGTAATACTATATAACGTTATACGTTATAACGTAATACTATATAACGTTATACGTTATAACGTAATACTATATAACGTTATACGTTATATGGTAATACTAAATAACGTTATACGTTATAACGTAATACTATATAACGTTATACGTTATAACGTAATACTATATAACGTTATACGTTATAACGTAATACTACATAACGTTATACGTTATATGGTAATACTAAATAACGTTATACGTTATAACGTAATACTATATAACGTTATACGTTATATGGTAATACTATATAACGTTATACGTTATATGGTAATACTATATAACGTTATACGTTACATGGTAATACTATATAACGTTATACGTTACATGGTGATACTATATAACGTTATACGTTACATGGTGATACTATATAACGTTATACGTTATAACGTAATACTATATAATGTTATACGTTATAACGTAATACTATATAACGTTATACGTTATAACGTAATACTATATAACGTTATACGTTATAACGTAATACTATATAACGCTATACGTTATAACGTAATACTATATAACGTAATACGTTATAACGTAATACTATATAACGTTATACGATATAACGTAATACTATATAACGTTATACGTTATATGGTGATACTATATAACGTTATAACGTAATACTATATAACGTTATACGTTATATGGTAATACTATATAACGTTATACGTCATAACGTAATACTATATAACGTTATACGTTATAACGTAATACTATATAACGTTATACGTTATAACGTAATACTATATAACGTTATACGTTATAACGTAATACTACATAACGTTATACGTTCTATGGTAATACTAAATAACGTTATACGCTATAACGTAATACTATATAACGTTATACGTTATAACGTAATACTATATAACGTTATACGTTATAACGTAATACTATATAACGTTATACGTTATAACGTAATACTATATAACGTTATACGTTATAACGTAATACTATATAACGTTATACGTTATAACGTAATACTACATAACGTTATACGTTATATGGTAATACTAAATAACGTTGTACGTTATAACGTAATACTATATAACGTTATACGTTATATGGTAATACTATATAACGTTATACGTTATATGGTAATACTATATAACGTTATACGTTACATGGTGATACTATATAACGTTATACGTTACATGGTGATACTATATAACGTTATACGTTACATGGTGATACTATATAACGTTATACGTTATAACGTAATACTATATAATGTTATACGTTATAACGTAATACTATATAATGTTATACGTTATAACGTAATACTATATAATGTTATACGTTATAACGTAATACTATATAACGTTATACGTTATAACGTAATACTATATAACGTTATACGTTAGAACGTAATACTATATAACGTAATACGTTATAACGTAATACTATATAACGTTATACGATATAACGTAATACTATATAACGTTATACGTTATATGGTGATACTATATAACGTTATAACGTAATACTATATAACGTTATACGTTATATGGTAATACTATATAACGTTATACGTCATAACGTAATACTATATAACGTTATACGTTATAACGTAATACTATATAACGTTATACGTTATAACGTAATACTATATAACGTTATACGTTATAACGTAATACTACATAACGTTATACGTTATATGGTAATACTAAATAACGTTATACGTTATAACGTAATACTATATAACGTTATACGTCATAACGTAATACTATATAACGTTATACGTTATAACGTAATACTATATAACGTTATACGTTATAACGTAATACTATATAACGTTATACGTTATAACGTAATACTACATAACGTTATACGTTATATGGTAATACTAAATAACGTTATACGTTATAACGTAATACTATATAACGTTATACGTTATAACGTAATACTATATAACGTTATACGTTATAACGTAATACTATATAACGTTATACGTTATAACGTAATACTATATAACGTTATACGTTATATGGTAATACTATATAACGTTATACGTTATAACGTAATACTATATAACGTTATACGTTATAACGTAATACTATATAACGTTATACGTTATAACGTAATACTACATAACGTTATACGTTATATGGTAATACTAAATAACGTTATACGTTATAACGTAATACTATATAACGTTATACGTTATAACGTAATACTACATAACGTTATACGTTATGTGGTAATACTAAATAACGTTATCCGTTATAACGTAATACTATATAACGTTATACGTTATAACGTAATACTATATAACGTTATACGTTATAACGTAATACTATATAACGTTATACGTTATAACGTAATACTATATAACGTTATACGTTATAACGTAATACTATATAACGTTATACGTTATAACGTAATACTATATAACGTTATACGTTATATGGTAATACTAAATAACGTTATACGTTATAACGTAATACTATATAACGTTATACGTTATAACGTAATACTATATAACGTTATACGTTATAACGTAATACTACATAACGTTATACGTTATATGGTAATACTAAATAACGTTATACGTTATAACGTAATACTATATAACGTTATACGTTATATGGTAATACTATATAACGTTATACGTTATATGGTAATACTATATAACGTTATACGTTACATGGTAATACTATATAACGTTATACGTTACATGGTGATACTATATAACGTTATACGTTACATGGTGATACTATATAACGTTATACGTTATAACGTAATACTATATAATGTTATACGTTATAACGTAATACTATATAACGTTATACGTTATAACGTAATACTATATAACGTTATACGTTATAACGTAATACTATATAACGCTATACGTTATAACGTAATACTATATAACGTAATACGTTATAACGTAATACTATATAACGTTATACGATATAACGTAATACTATATAACGTTATACGTTATATGGTGATACTATATAACGTTATAACGTAATACTATATAACGTTATACGTTATATGGTAATACTATATAACGTTATACGTCATAACGTAATACTATATAACGTTATACGTTATAACGTAATACTATATAACGTTATACGTTATAACGTAATACTATATAACGTTATACGTTATAACGTAATACTACATAACGTTATACGTTCTATGGTAATACTAAATAACGTTATACGCTATAACGTAATACTATATAACGTTATACGTTATAACGTAATACTATATAACGTTATACGTTATAACGTAATACTATATAACGTTATACGTTATAACGTAATACTATATAACGTTATACGTTATATGGTAATACTATATAACGTTATACGTTATAACGTAATACTATATAACGTTATACGTTATAACGTAATACTATATAACGTTATACGTTATAACGTAATACTACATAACGTTATACGTTATATGGTAATACTAAATAACGTTATACGTTATAACGTAATACTATATAACGTTATACGTTATATGGTAATACTATATAACGTTATACGTTAGAACGTAATACTATATAACGTAATACGTTATACGGTAATACTATATAACGTTATACGTTATAACGTAATACTATATAACGTTATACGTTATAACGTAATACTATATAACGTTATACGTTATAACGTAATACTACATAACGTTATACGTTATATGGTAATACTAAATAACGTTGTACGTTATAACGTAATACTATATAACGTTATACGTTATATGGTAATACTATATAACGTTATACGTTATATGGTAATACTATATAACGTTATACGTTACATGGTGATACTATATAACGTTATACGTTACATGGTGATACTATATAACGTTATACGTTACATGGTGATACTATATAACGTTATACGTTATAACGTAATACTATATAATGTTATACGTTATAACGTAATACTATATAATGTTATACGTTATAACGTAATACTATATAATGTTATACGTTATAACGTAATACTATATAACGTTATACGTTATAACGTAATACTATATAACGTTATACGTTAGAACGTAATACTATATAACGTAATACGTTATAACGTAATACTATATAACGTTATACGATATAACGTAATACTATATAACGTTATACGTTATATGGTGATACTATATAACGTTATAACGTAATACTATATAACGTTATACGTTATATGGTAATACTATATAACGTTATACGTCATAACGTAATACTATATAACGTTATACGTTATAACGTAATACTATATAACGTTATACGTTATAACGTAATACTATATAACGTTATACGTTATAACGTAATACTACATAACGTTATACGTTATATGGTAATACTAAATAACGTTATACGTTATAACGTAATACTATATAACGTTATACGTTATAACGTCATACTATATAACGTTATACGTTATAACGTAATACTATATAACGTTATACGTTATAACGTAATACTATATAACGTTATACGTTATAACGTAATACTATATAACGTTATACGTTATATGGTAATACTATATAACGTTATACGTTATAACGTAATACTATATAACGTTATACGTTATATGGTAATACTAAATAACGTTATACGTTATATGGTAATACTAAATAACGTTATACGTTATAACGTAATACTATATAACGTTATACGTTATAACGTAATACTATATAACGTTATACGTTATAACGTAATACTATATAACGTTATACGTTATACGGTAATACTATATAACGTTATACGTTATAACGTAATACTATATAACGTTATACGTTATAACGTAATACTATATAACGTTATACGTTATAACGTAATACTATATAACGTTATACGTTATATGGTAATACTATATAACGTTATACGTTATAACGTAATACTATATAACGTTATACGTTACATGGTGATACTATATAACGTTATACGTTATAGCGTAATACTACATAACGTTATACGTTATAACGTAATACTATATAACGTTATACGTTATAACGTAATACTACATAACGTTATACGTTATATGGTAATACTAAATAACGTTATACGTTATAACGTAATACTATATAACGTTATACGTTATAACGTAATACTATATAACGTTATACGTTATAACGTAATACTATATAACGTTATACGTTATAACGTAATACTACATAACGTTATACGTTATATGGTAATACTAAATAACGTTATACGTTATAACGTAATACTATATAACGTTATACGTCATAACGTAATACTATATAACGTTATACGTTATAACGTAATACTATATAACGTTATACGTTATAACGTAATACTATATAACGTTATACGTTATAACGTAATACTACATAACGTTATACGTTATATGGTAATACTAAATAACGTTATACGTTATAACGTAATACTATATAACGTTATACGTTATAACGTAATACTATATAACGTTATACGTTATAACGTAATACTATATAACGTTATACGTTATAACGTAATACTATATAACGTTATACGTTATATGGTAATACTATATAACGTTATACGTTATAACGTAATACTATATAACGTTATACGTTATAACGTAATACTATATAACGTTATACGTTATAACGTAATACTACATAACGTTATACGTTATATGGTAATACTAAATAACGTTATACGTTATAACGTAATACTATATAACGTTATACGTTATAACGTAATACTACATAACGTTATACGTTATGTGGTAATACTAAATAACGTTATCCGTTATAACGTAATACTATATAACGTTATACGTTATAACGTAATACTATATAACGTTATACGTTATAACGTAATACTATATAACGTTATACGTTATAACGTAATACTATATAACGTTATACGTTATAACGTAATACTATATAACGTTATACGTTATAACGTAATACTATATAACGTTATACGTTATATGGTAATACTAAATAACGTTATACGTTATAACGTAATACTATATAACGTTATACGTTATAACGTAATACTATATAACGTTATACGTTATAACGTAATACTACATAACGTTATACGTTATATGGTAATACTAAATAACGTTATACGTTATAACGTAATACTATATAACGTTATACGTTATATGGTAATACTATATAACGTTATACGTTATATGGTAATACTATATAACGTTATACGTTACATGGTAATACTATATAACGTTATACGTTACATGGTGATACTATATAACGTTATACGTTACATGGTGATACTATATAACGTTATACGTTATAACGTAATACTATATAATGTTATACGTTATAACGTAATACTATATAACGTTATACGTTATAACGTAATACTATATAACGTTATACGTTATAACGTAATACTATATAACGCTATACGTTATAACGTAATACTATATAACGTAATACGTTATAACGTAATACTATATAACGTTATACGATATAACGTAATACTATATAACGTTATACGTTATATGGTGATACTATATAACGTTATAACGTAATACTATATAACGTTATACGTTATATGGTAATACTATATAACGTTATACGTCATAACGTAATACTATATAACGTTATACGTTATAACGTAATACTATATAACGTTATACGTTATAACGTAATACTATATAACGTTATACGTTATAACGTAATACTACATAACGTTATACGTTCTATGGTAATACTAAATAACGTTATACGCTATAACGTAATACTATATAACGTTATACGTTATAACGTAATACTATATAACGTTATACGTTATAACGTAATACTATATAACGTTATACGTTATAACGTAATACTATATAACGTTATACGTTATATGGTAATACTATATAACGTTATACGTTATAACGTAATACTATATAACGTTATACGTTATAACGTAATACTATATAACGTTATACGTTATAACGTAATACTACATAACGTTATACGTTATATGGTAATACTAAATAACGTTATACGTTATAACGTAATACTATATAACGTTATACGTTATATGGTAATACTAAATAACGTTATACGTTATAACGTAATACTATCTAACGTTATACGTTATAACGTAATACTATATAACGTTATACGTTATAACGTAATACTATATAACGTTATACGTTATACGGTAATACTATATAATGTTATACGTTATAACGTAATACTATATAACGTTATACGTTATACCGTAATACTATATAACGTTATACGTTATACGGTAATACTATATAACGTTATACGTTATAACGTAATACTATATAACGTTATACGTTATAACGTAATACTATATAACGTTATACGTTATAACGTAATACTATATAACGTTATACGTTATAACGTAATACTACATAACGTTATACGTTATATGGTAATACTAAATAACGTTGTACGTTATAACGTAATACTATATAACGTTATACGTTATATGGTAATACTATATAACGTTATACGTTATATGGTAATACTATATAACGTTATACGTTACATGGTGATACTATATAACGTTATACGTTACATGGTGATACTATATAACGTTATACGTTACATGGTGATACTATATAACGTTATACGTTATAACGTAATACTATATAATGTTATACGTTATAACGTAATACTATATGATGTTATACGTTATAACGTAATACTATATAATGTTATACGTTATAACGTAATACTATATAACGTTATACGTTATAACGTAATACTATATAACGTTATACGTTAGAACGTAATACTATATAACGTAATACGTTATAACGTAATACTATATAACGTTATACGATATAACGTAATACTATATAACGTTATACGTTATATGGTGATACTATATAACGTTATAACGTAATACTATATAACGTTATACGTTATATGGTAATACTATATAACGTTATACGTCATAACGTAATACTATATAACGTTATACGTTATAACGTAATACTATATAACGTTATACGTTATAACGTAATACTATATAACGTTATACGTTATAACGTAATACTACATAACGTTATACGTTATATGGTAATACTAAATAACGTTATACGTTATAACGTAATACTATATAACGTTATACGTTATAACGTCATACTATATAACGTTATACGTTATAACGTAATACTATATAACGTTATACGTTATAACGTAATACTATATAACGTTATACGTTATAACGTAATACTATATAACGTTATACGTTATATGGTAATACTATATAACGTTATACGTTATAACGTAATACTATATAACGTTATACGTTATATGGTAATACTAAATAACGTTATACGTTATATGGTAATACTAAATAACGTTATACGTTATAACGTAATACTATATAACGTTATACGTTATAACGTAATACTATATAACGTTATACGTTATAACGTAATACTATATAACGTTATACGTTATACGGTAATACTATATAACGTTATACGTTATAACGTAATACTATATAACGTTATACGTTATAACGTAATACTACATAACGTTATACGTTATATGGTAATACTAAATAACGTTATACGTTATAACGTAATACTATATAACGTTATACGTTATAACGTAATACTATATAACGTTATACGTTATAACGTAATAATATATAACGTTATACGTTATAACGTAATACTATATAACTTTATACGTTATAACGTAATACTATATAACGTTATACGTTATAACGTAATACTATATAACGTTATACGTTATAACGTAATACTATATAACGTTATACGTTATATGGTAATACTATATAACGTTATACGTTATAACGTAATACTATATAACGTTATACGTTATAACGTAATACTATATAACGTTATACGTTATAACGTAATACTATATAACGTTATACGTTATATGGTAATACTATATAACGTTATACGTTATAACGTAATACTATATAACGTTATACGTTATAACGTAATACTATATAACGTTATACGTTATAGCGTAATACTACATAACGTTATACGTTATATGGTAATACTAAATAACGTTATACGTTATAACGTAATACTATATAACGTTATACGTTATATGGTAATACTAAATAACGTTATACGTTATAACGTAATACTATATAACGTTATACGTTATAACGTAATACTATATAACGTTATACGTTATAACGTAATACTATATAACGTTATACGTTATAACGTAATACTATATAACGTTATACGTTATAGCGTAATACTACATAACGTTATACGTTATATGGTAATACTAAATAACGTTATACGTTATAACGTAATACTATATAACGTTATACGTTATATGGTAATACTAAATAACGTTATACGTTATAACGTAATACTATATAACGTTATACGTTATAACGTAATACTATATAACGTTATACGTTATAACGTAATACTATATAACGTTATACGTTATAACGTAATACTATATAACGTTATACGTTATAACGTAATACTATATAACGTTATACGTTATAACGTAATACTATATAACGTTATACGTTATAACGTAATACTATATAACTTTATACGTTATAACGTAATACTATATAACGTTATACGTTATAACGTAATACTATATAACGTTATACGTTATAACGTAATACTATATAACGTTATACGTTATAGCGTAATACTACATAACGTTATACGTTATATGGTAATACTAAATAACGTTATACGTTATAACGTAATACTATATAACGTTATACGTTATATGGTAATACTAAATAACGTTATACGTTATAACGTAATACTATATAACGTTATACGTTATAACGTAATACTATATAACGTTATACGTTATAACGTAATACTATATAACGTTATACGTTATAGGGTAATACTATATAACGTTATACGTTACATGGTGATACTATATAACGTTATACGTTACATGGTGATACTATATAACGTTATACGTTACATGGTGATACTATATAACGTTATACGTTATAACGTAATACTATATAACGTTATACGTTATAACGTAATACTATATAACGTTATACGTTATAACGTAATACTATATAACGTTATACGTTATAACGTAATACTATATAACGTTATACGTTATATGGTAATACTATATAACGTTATACGTTATAACGTAATACTATATAACGTTATACGTTATAACGTAATACTATATAACGTTATACGTTATAACGTAATACTACATAACGTTATACGTTATATGGTAATACTAAATAACGTTATACGTTATAACGTAATACTATATAACGTTATACGTTATAACGTAATACTACATAACGTTATACGTTATGTGGTAATACTAAATAACGTTATCCGTTATAACGTAATACTATATAACGTTATACGTTATAACGTAATACTATATAACGTTATACGTTATAACGTAATACTATATAACGTTATACGTTATAACGTAATACTATATAACGTTATACGTTATAACGTAATACTATATAACGTTATACGTTATAACGTAATACTATATAACGTTATACGTTATATGGTAATACTAAATAACGTTATACGTTATAACGTAATACTATATAACGTTATACGTTATAACGTAATACTATATAACGTTATACGTTATAACGTAATACTACATAACGTTATACGTTATATGGTAATACTAAATAACGTTATACGTTATAACGTAATACTATATAACGTTATACGTTATATGGTAATACTATATAACGTTATACGTTATATGGTAATACTATATAACGTTATACGTTACATGGTAATACTATATAACGTTATACGTTACATGGTGATACTATATAACGTTATACGTTACATGGTGATACTATATAACGTTATACGTTATAACGTAATACTATATAATGTTATACGTTATAACGTAATACTATATAACGTTATACGTTATAACGTAATACTATATAACGTTATACGTTATAACGTAATACTATATAACGCTATACGTTATAACGTAATACTATATAACGTAATACGTTATAACGTAATACTATATAACGTTATACGATATAACGTAATACTATATAACGTTATACGTTATATGGTGATACTATATAACGTTATAACGTAATACTATATAACGTTATACGTTATATGGTAATACTATATAACGTTATACGTCATAACGTAATACTATATAACGTTATACGTTATAACGTAATACTATATAACGTTATACGTTATAACGTAATACTATATAACGTTATACGTTATAACGTAATACTACATAACGTTATACGTTCTATGGTAATACTAAATAACGTTATACGCTATAACGTAATACTATATAACGTTATACGTTATAACGTAATACTATATAACGTTATACGTTATAACGTAATACTATATAACGTTATACGTTATAACGTAATACTATATAACGTTATACGTTATATGGTAATACTATATAACGTTATACGTTATAACGTAATACTATATAACGTTATACGTTATAACGTAATACTATATAACGTTATACGTTATAACGTAATACTACATAACGTTATACGTTATATGGTAATACTAAATAACGTTATACGTTATAACGTAATACTATATAACGTTATACGTTATATGGTAATACTAAATAACGTTATACGTTATAACGTAATACTATCTAACGTTATACGTTATAACGTAATACTATATAACGTTATACGTTATAACGTAATACTATATAACGTTATACGTTATACGGTAATACTATATAACGTTATACGTTATAACGTAATACTATATAACGTTATACGTTATACCGTAATACTATATAACGTTATACGTTATACGGTAATACTATATAACGTTATACGTTATAACGTAATACTATATAACGTTATACGTTATAACGTAATACTATATAACGTTATACGTTATAACGTAATACTACATAACGTTATACGTTATATGGTAATACTAAATAACGTTGTACGTTATAACGTAATACTATATAACGTTATACGTTATATGGTAATACTATATAACGTTATACGTTATATGGTAATACTATATAACGTTATACGTTACATGGTGATACTATATAACGTTATACGTTACATGGTGATACTATATAACGTTATACGTTACATGGTGATACTATATAACGTTATACGTTATAACGTAATACTATATAATGTTATACGTTATAACGTAATACTATATGATGTTATACGTTATAACGTAATACTATATAATGTTATACGTTATAACGTAATACTATATAACGTTATACGTTATAACGTAATACTATATAACGTTATACGTTAGAACGTAATACTATATAACGTAATACGTTATAACGTAATACTATATAACGTTATACGATATAACGTAATACTATATAACGTTATACGTTATATGGTGATACTATATAACGTTATAACGTAATACTATATAACGTTATACGTTATATGGTAATACTATATAACGTTATACGTCATAACGTAATACTATATAACGTTATACGTTATAACGTAATACTATATAACGTTATACGTTATAACGTAATACTATATAACGTTATACGTTATAACGTAATACTACATAACGTTATACGTTATATGGTAATACTAAATAACGTTATACGTTATAACGTAATACTATATAACGTTATACGTTATAACGTCATACTATATAACGTTATACGTTATAACGTAATACTATATAACGTTATACGTTATAACGTAATACTATATAACGTTATACGTTATAACGTAATACTATATAACGTTATACGTTATATGGTAATACTATATAACGTTATACGTTATAACGTAATACTATATAACGTTATACGTTATATGGTAATACTAAATAACGTTATACGTTATATGGTAATACTAAATAACGTTATACGTTATAACGTAATACTATATAACGTTATACGTTATAACGTAATACTATATAACGTTATACGTTATAACGTAATACTATATAACGTTATACGTTATACGGTAATACTATATAACGTTATACGTTATAACGTAATACTATATAACGTTATACGTTATAACGTAATACTACATAACGTTATACGTTATATGGTAATACTAAATAACGTTATACGTTATAACGTAATACTATATAACGTTATACGTTATAACGTAATACTATATAACGTTATACGTTATAACGTAATAATATATAACGTTATACGTTATAACGTAATACTATATAACTTTATACGTTATAACGTAATACTATATAACGTTATACGTTATAACGTAATACTATATAACGTTATACGTTATAACGTAATACTATATAACGTTATACGTTATATGGTAATACTATATAACGTTATACGTTATAACGTAATACTATATAACGTTATACGTTATAACGTAATACTATATAACGTTATACGTTATAACGTAATACTATATAACGTTATACGTTATATGGTAATACTATATAACGTTATACGTTATAACGTAATACTATATAACGTTATACGTTATAACGTAATACTATATAACGTTATACGTTATAGCGTAATACTACATAACGTTATACGTTATATGGTAATACTAAATAACGTTATACGTTATAACGTAATACTATATAACGTTATACGTTATATGGTAATACTAAATAACGTTATACGTTATAACGTAATACTATATAACGTTATACGTTATAACGTAATACTATATAACGTTATACGTTATAACGTAATACTATATAACGTTATACGTTATAACGTAATACTATATAACGTTATACGTTATAGCGTAATACTACATAACGTTATACGTTATATGGTAATACTAAATAACGTTATACGTTATAACGTAATACTATATAACGTTATACGTTATATGGTAATACTAAATAACGTTATACGTTATAACGTAATACTATATAACGTTATACGTTATAACGTAATACTATATAACGTTATACGTTATAACGTAATACTATATAACGTTATACGTTATAACGTAATACTATATAACGTTATACGTTATAACGTAATACTATATAACGTTATACGTTATAACGTAATACTATATAACGTTATACGTTATAACGTAATACTATATAACTTTATACGTTATAACGTAATACTATATAACGTTATACGTTATAACGTAATACTATATAACGTTATACGTTATAACGTAATACTATATAACGTTATACGTTATAGCGTAATACTACATAACGTTATACGTTATATGGTAATACTAAATAACGTTATACGTTATAACGTAATACTATATAACGTTATACGTTATATGGTAATACTAAATAACGTTATACGTTATAACGTAATACTATATAACGTTATACGTTATAACGTAATACTATATAACGTTATACGTTATAACGTAATACTATATAACGTTATACGTTATACGGTAATACTATATAACGTTATACGTTACATGGTGATACTATATAACGTTATACGTTACATGGTGATACTATATAACGTTATACGTTACATGGTGATACTATATAACGTTATACGTTATAACGTAATACTATATAATGTTATACGTTATAACGTAATACTATATAATGTTATACGTTATAACGTAATACTATATAACGTTATACGTTATAACGTAATACTATATAACGTTATACGTTATAACGTAATACTATATAACGTAATACGTTATAACGTAATACTATATAACGTTATACGATATAACGTAATACTATATAACGTTATACGTTATATGGTGATACTATATAACGTTATAACGTAATACTATATAACGTTATACGTTATATGGTAATACTATATAACGTTATACGTCACAACGTAATACTATATAACGTTATACGTTATAACGTAATACTATATAACGTTATACGTTATAACGTAATACTATATAACGTTATACGTTACATGGTGATACTATATAACGTTATACGTTACATGGTGATACTATATAACGTTATACGTTATAACGTAATACTATATAATGTTATACGTTATAACGTAATACTATATAATTTTATACGTTATAACGTATACTATATAACGTTATACGTTATAACGTAATACTATATAACGTTATACGTTATAACGTAATACTATATAACGTAATACGTTATAACGTAATACTATATAACGTTATACGATATAACGTAATACTATATAACGTTATACGTTATATGGTGATACTATATAACGTTATAACGTAATACTATATAACGTTATACGTTATATGGTAATACTATATAACGTTATACGTCATAACGCAATACTATATAACGTTATACGTTATAACGTAATACTATATAACGTTATACGTTATAACGTAATACTATATAACGTTATACGTTATAACGTAATACTACATAACGTTATACGTTATATGGTAATACTAAATAACGTTATACGTTATAACGTAATACTATATAACGTTATACGTTATAACGTAATACTATATAACGTTATACGTTATAACGTAATACTATATAACGTTATACGTTATAACGTAATACTATATAACGTTATACGTTATAACGTAATACTATATAACGTTATACGTTATAACGTAATACTACATAACGTTATACGTTATATGGTAATACTAAATAACGTTATACGTTATAACGAAATACTATATAACGTTATACGTTATATGGTAATACTATATAACGTTATACGTTATAACGTAATACTATATAACGTTATACGTTATAACGTAATACTATATAACGTTATACGTTATAACGTAATACTATATAACGTTATACGTTATATCGTAATACTATATAACGTTATACGTTATAACGTAATACTATATAACGTTATACGTTATAACGTAATACTATATAACGTAATACGTTATAACGTAATACTATATAACGTTATACGATATAACGTAATACTATATAACGTTATACGTTATATGGTGATACTATATAACGTTATAACGTAATACTATATAACGTTATACGTTATATGGTAATACTATATAACGTTATACGTCATAACGTAATACTATATAACGTTATACGTTATAACGTAATACTATATAACGTTATACGTTATAACGTAATACTATATAACGTTATACGTTACATGGTGATACTATATAACGTTATACGTTACATGGTGATACTATATAACGTTATACGTTATAACGTAATACTATATAATGTTATACGTTATAACGTAATACTATATAATGTTATACGTTATAACGTAATACTATATAACGTTATACGTTATAACGTAATACTATATAACGTTATACGTTATAACGTAATACTATATAACGTAATACGTTATAACGTAATACTATATAACGTTATACGATATAACGTAATACTATATAACGTTATACGTTATATGGTGATACTATATAACGTTATAACGTAATACTATATAACGTTATACGTTATATGGTAATACTATATAACGTTATACGTCATAACGCAATACTATATAACGTTATACGTTATAACGTAATACTATATAACGTTATACGTTATAACGTAATACTATATAACGTTATACGTTATAACGCAATACTACATAACGTTATACGTTATATGGTAATACTAAATAACGTTATACGTTATAACGTAATACTATATAACGTTATACGTTATAACGTAATACTATATAACGTTATACGTTATAACGTAATACTATATAACGTTATACGTTATAACGTAATACTATATAACGTTATACGTTATAACGTAATACTACATAACGTTATACGTTATATGGTAATACTAAATAACGTTATACGTTATAACGTAATACTATATAACGTTATACGTTATATGGTAATACTATATAACGTTATACGTTACATGGTGATACTATATAACGTTATACGTTACATGGTGATACTATATAACGTTATACGTTACATGGTGATACTATATAACGTTATACGTTATAACGTAATACTATATAACGTTATACGTTATAGCGTAATACTATGTAACGTTATACGTTATAACGTAATACTATATAACGTTATACGTTATAACGTAATACTATATAACGTTATACGTTATAACGTAATACTATATAACGTTATACGTTATAACGTAATACTATATAACGTTATACGTTATATCGTAATACTATATAACGTTATACGTTATAACGTAATACTATATAACGTTATACGTTATATGGTAATACTATATAACGTTATACGTTATAACGTAATACTATATAACGTTATACGTTATAACGTAATACTATATAACGTTATACGTTATAGCGTAATACTACATAACGTTATACGTTATATGGTAATACTAAATAACGTTATACGTTATAACGTAACACTATATAACGTTATACGTTATATGGTAATACTAAATAACGTTATACGTTATAACGTAATACTATATAACGTTATACGTTATAACGTAATACTATATAACGTTATACGTTATAACGTAATACTATATAACGTTATACGTTATAACGTAATACTATATAACGTTATACGTTATATGGTAATACTATATAACGTTATACGTTATAACGTAATACTATATAACGTTATACGTTATAACGTAATACTATATAACGTTATACGTTATAACGTAATACTACATAACGTTATACGTTATATGGTAATACTAAATAACGTTATACGTTATAACGTAATACTATATAACGTTATACGTTATAACGTAATACTACATAACGTTATACGTTATGTGGTAATACTAAATAACGTTATCCGTTATAACGTAATACTATATAACGTTATACGTTATAACGTAATACTATATAACGTTATACGTTATAACGTAATACTATATAACGTTATACGTTATAACGTAATACTATATAACGTTATACGTTATAACGTAATACTATATAACGTTATACGTTATAACGTAATACTATATAACGTTATACGTTATATGGTAATACTAAATAACGTTATACGTTATAACGTAATACTATATAACGTTATACGTTATAACGTAATACTATATAACGTTATACGTTATAACGTAATACTACATAACGTTATACGTTATATGGTAATACTAAATAACGTTATACGTTATAACGTAATACTATATAACGTTATACGTTATATGGTAATACTATATAACGTTATACGTTATATGGTAATACTATATAACGTTATACGTTACATGGTAATACTATATAACGTTATACGTTACATGGTGATACTATATAACGTTATACGTTACATGGTGATACTATATAACGTTATACGTTATAACGTAATACTATATAATGTTATACGTTATAACGTAATACTATATAACGTTATACGTTATAACGTAATACTATATAACGTTATACGTTATAACGTAATACTATATAACGCTATACGTTATAACGTAATACTATATAACGTAATACGTTATAACGTAATACTATATAACGTTATACGATATAACGTAATACTATATAACGTTATACGTTATATGGTGATACTATATAACGTTATAACGTAATACTATATAACGTTATACGTTATATGGTAATACTATATAACGTTATACGTCATAACGTAATACTATATAACGTTATACGTTATAACGTAATACTATATAACGTTATACGTTATAACGTAATACTATATAACGTTATACGTTATAACGTAATACTACATAACGTTATACGTTCTATGGTAATACTAAATAACGTTATACGCTATAACGTAATACTATATAACGTTATACGTTATAACGTAATACTATATAACGTTATACGTTATAACGTAATACTATATAACGTTATACGTTATAACGTAATACTATATAACGTTATACGTTATATGGTAATACTATATAACGTTATACGTTATAACGTAATACTATATAACGTTATACGTTATAACGTAATACTATATAACGTTATACGTTATAACGTAATACTACATAACGTTATACGTTATATGGTAATACTAAATAACGTTATACGTTATAACGTAATACTATATAACGTTATACGTTATATGGTAATACTAAATAACGTTATACGTTATAACGTAATACTATCTAACGTTATACGTTATAACGTAATACTATATAACGTTATACGTTATAACGTAATACTATATAACGTTATACGTTATACGGTAATACTATATAACGTTATACGTTATAACGTAATACTATATAACGTTATACGTTATACCGTAATACTATATAACGTTATACGTTATACGGTAATACTATATAACGTTATACGTTATAACGTAATACTATATAACGTTATACGTTATAACGTAATACTATATAACGTTATACGTTATAACGTAATACTACATAACGTTATACGTTATATGGTAATACTAAATAACGTTGTACGTTATAACGTAATACTATATAACGTTATACGTTATATGGTAATACTATATAACGTTATACGTTATATGGTAATACTATATAACGTTATACGTTACATGGTGATACTATATAACGTTATACGTTACATGGTGATACTATATAACGTTATACGTTACATGGTGATACTATATAACGTTATACGTTATAACGTAATACTATATAATGTTATACGTTATAACGTAATACTATATGATGTTATACGTTATAACGTAATACTATATAATGTTATACGTTATAACGTAATACTATATAACGTTATACGTTATAACGTAATACTATATAACGTTATACGTTAGAACGTAATACTATATAACGTAATACGTTATAACGTAATACTATATAACGTTATACGATATAACGTAATACTATATAACGTTATACGTTATATGGTGATACTATATAACGTTATAACGTAATACTATATAACGTTATACGTTATATGGTAATACTATATAACGTTATACGTCATAACGTAATACTATATAACGTTATACGTTATAACGTAATACTATATAACGTTATACGTTATAACGTAATACTATATAACGTTATACGTTATAACGTAATACTACATAACGTTATACGTTATATGGTAATACTAAATAACGTTATACGTTATAACGTAATACTATATAACGTTATACGTTATAACGTCATACTATATAACGTTATACGTTATAACGTAATACTATATAACGTTATACGTTATAACGTAATACGATATAACGTTATACGTTATAACGTAATACTATATAACGTTATACGTTATATGGTAATACTATATAACGTTATACGTTATAACGTAATACTATATAACGTTATACGTTATATGGTAATACTAAATAACGTTATACGTTATATGGTAATACTAAATAACGTTATACGTTATAACGTAATACTATATAACGTTATACGTTATAACGTAATACTATATAACGTTATACGTTATAACGTAATACTATATAACGTTATACGTTATACGGTAATACTATATAACGTTATACGTTATAACGTAATACTATATAACGTTATACGTTATAACGTAATACTACATAACGTTATACGTTATATGGTAATACTAAATAACGTTATACGTTATAACGTAATACTATATAACGTTATACGTTATAACGTAATACTATATAACGTTATACGTTATAACGTAATAATATATAACGTTATACGTTATAACGTAATACTATATAACTTTATACGTTATAACGTAATACTATATAACGTTATACGTTATAACGTAATACTATATAACGTTATACGTTATAACGTAATACTATATAACGTTATACGTTATATGGTAATACTATATAACGTTATACGTTATAACGTAATACTATATAACGTTATACGTTATAACGTAATACTATATAACGTTATACGTTATAACGTAATACTATATAACGTTATACGTTATATGGTAATACTATATAACGTTATACGTTATAACGTAATACTATATAACGTTATACGTTATAACGTAATACTATATAACGTTATACGTTATAGCGTAATACTACATAACGTTATACGTTATATGGTAATACTAAATAACGTTATACGTTATAACGTAATACTATATAACGTTATACGTTATATGGTAATACTAAATAACGTTATACGTTATAACGTAATACTATATAACGTTATACGTTATAACGTAATACTATATAACGTTATACGTTATAACGTAATACTATATAACGTTATACGTTATAACGTAATACTATATAACGTTATACGTTATAGCGTAATACTACATAACGTTATACGTTATATGGTAATACTAAATAACGTTATACGTTATAACGTAATACTATATAACGTTATACGTTATATGGTAATACTAAATAACGTTATACGTTATAACGTAATACTATATAACGTTATACGTTATAACGTAATACTATATAACGTTATACGTTATAACGTAATACTATATAACGTTATACGTTATAACGTAATACTATATAACGTTATACGTTATAACGTAATACTATATAACGTTATACGTTATAACGTAATACTATATAACGTTATACGTTATAACGTAATACTATATAACTTTATACGTTATAACGTAATACTATATAACGTTATACGTTATAACGTAATACTATATAACGTTATACGTTATAACGTAATACTATATAACGTTATACGTTATAGCGTAATACTACATAACGTTATACGTTATATGGTAATACTAAATAACGTTATACGTTATAACGTAATACTATATAACGTTATACGTTATATGGTAATACTAAATAACGTTATACGTTATAACGTAATACTATATAACGTTATACGTTATAACGTAATACTATATAACGTTATACGTTATAACGTAATACTATATAACGTTATACGTTATACGGTAATACTATATAACGTTATACGTTACATGGTGATACTATATAACGTTATACGTTACATGGTGATACTATATAACGTTATACGTTACATGGTGATACTATATAACGTTATACGTTATAACGTAATACTATATAATGTTATACGTTATAACGTAATACTATATAATGTTATACGTTATAACGTAATACTATATAACGTTATACGTTATAACGTAATACTATATAACGTTATACGTTATAACGTAATACTATATAACGTAATACGTTATAACGTAATACTATATAACGTTATACGATATAACGTAATACTATATAACGTTATACGTTATATGGTGATACTATATAACGTTATAACGTAATACTATATAACGTTATACGTTATATGGTAATACTATATAACGTTATACGTCACAACGTAATACTATATAACGTTATACGTTATAACGTAATACTATATAACGTTATACGTTATAACGTAATACTATATAACGTTATACGTTACATGGTGATACTATATAACGTTATACGTTACATGGTGATACTATATAACGTTATACGTTATAACGTAATACTATATAATGTTATACGTTATAACGTAATACTATATAATTTTATACGTTATAACGTATACTATATAACGTTATACGTTATAACGTAATACTATATAACGTTATACGTTATAACGTAATACTATATAACGTAATACGTTATAACGTAATACTATATAACGTTATACGATATAACGTAATACTATATAACGTTATACGTTATATGGTGATACTATATAACGTTATAACGTAATACTATATAACGTTATACGTTATATGGTAATACTATATAACGTTATACGTCATAACGCAATACTATATAACGTTATACGTTATAACGTAATACTATATAACGTTATACGTTATAACGTAATACTATATAACGTTATACGTTATAACGTAATACTACATAACGTTATACGTTATATGGTAATACTAAATAACGTTATACGTTATAACGTAATACTATATAACGTTATACGTTATAACGTAATACTATATAACGTTATACGTTATAACGTAATACTATATAACGTTATACGTTATAACGTAATACTATATAACGTTATACGTTATAACGTAATACTATATAACGTTATACGTTATAACGTAATACTACATAACGTTATACGTTATATGGTAATACTAAATAACGTTATACGTTATAACGAAATACTATATAACGTTATACGTTATATGGTAATACTATATAACGTTATACGTTATAACGTAATACTATATAACGTTATACGTTATAACGTAATACTATATAACGTTATACGTTATAACGTAATACTATATAACGTTATACGTTATATCGTAATACTATATAACGTTATACGTTATAACGTAATACTATATAACGTTATACGTTATAACGTAATACTATATAACGTAATACGTTATAACGTAATACTATATAACGTTATACGATATAACGTAATACTATATAACGTTATACGTTATATGGTGATACTATATAACGTTATAACGTAATACTATATAACGTTATACGTTATATGGTAATACTATATAACGTTATACGTCATAACGTAATACTATATAACGTTATACGTTATAACGTAATACTATATAACGTTATACGTTATAACGTAATACTATATAACGTTATACGTTACATGGTGATACTATATAACGTTATACGTTACATGGTGATACTATATAACGTTATACGTTATAACGTAATACTATATAATGTTATACGTTATAACGTAATACTATATAATGTTATACGTTATAACGTAATACTATATAACGTTATACGTTATAACGTAATACTATATAACGTTATACGTTATAACGTAATACTATATAACGTTATACGTTATAACGTAATACTACATAACGTTATACGTTATATGGTAATACTAAATAACGTTATACGTTATAACGTAATACTATATAACGTTATACGTTATATGGTAATACTATATAACGTTATACGTTACATGGTGATACTATATAACGTTATACGTTACATGGTGATACTATATAACGTTATACGTTACATGGTGATACTATATAACGTTATACGTTATAACGTAATACTATATAACGTTATACGTTATAGCGTAATACTATGTAACGTTATACGTTATAACGTAATACTATATAACGTTATACGTTATAACGTAATACTATATAACGTTATACGTTATAACGTAATACTATATAACGTTATACGTTATAACGTAATACTATATAACGTTATACGTTATATCGTAATACTATATAACGTTATACGTTATAACGTAATACTATATAACGTTATACGTTATATGGTAATACTATATAACGTTATACGTTATAACGTAATACTATATAACGTTATACGTTATAACGTAATACTATATAACGTTATACGTTATAGCGTAATACTACATAACGTTATACGTTATATGGTAATACTAAATAACGTTATACGTTATAACGTAACACTATATAACGTTATACGTTATATGGTAATACTAAATAACGTTATACGTTATAACGTAATACTATATAACGTTATACGTTATAACGTAATACTATATAACGTTATACGTTATAACGTAATACTATATAACGTTATACGTTATAACGTAATACTATATAACGTTATACGTTATACGGTAATACTATATAACGTTATACGTTATAACGTAATACTATATAACGTTATACGTTATAACGTAATACTATATAACGTTATACGTTATAACGTAATACTACATAACGTTATACGTTATATGGTAATACTAAATAACGTTATACGTTATAACGTAATACTATATAACGTTATACGTTATATGGTGATACTATACAACGTTATAACGTAATACTATATAACGTTATACGTTATATGGTAATACTATATAACGTTATACGTCATAACGTAATACTATATAACGTTATACGTTATAACGTAATACTATATAACGTTATACGTTATATCGTAATACTATATAACGTTATACGTTATAACGTAATACTATATAACGTTATACGTTATATGGTAATACTATATAACGTTAAACGTTACATGGTGATACTATATAACGTTATACGTTACATGGTGATACTATATAACGTTATACGTTACATGGTGATACTATATAACGTTATACGTTATAACGTAATACTATATAACGTTATACGTTATAACGTAATACTATATAACGTTATACGTTATAACGTAATACTATATAACGTTATACGTTATAACGTAATACTATATAACGTTATACGTTATAACGTAATACTATATAACGTTATACGTTATAACGTAATACTATATAACGTTATACGTTATAACGTAATACTATATAACGTTATACGTTATAACGTAATACTATATAACGTTATACGTTATAACGTAATACTACATAACGTTATACGTTATATGGTAATACTAAATAACGTTATACGTTATAACGTAATACTATATAACGTTATACGTTATAACGTAATACTATATAACGTTATACGTTATAACGTAATACTATATAACGTTATACGTTATAACGTAATACTATATAACGTTATACGTTATAACGTAATACTATATAACGTTATACGTTATAACGTAATACTATATAACGTTATACGTTATAACGTAATACTACATAACGTTATACGTTATATGGTAATACTAAATAACGTTATACGTTATAACGTAATACTATATAACGTTATACGTTATATGGTAATACTATATAACGTTATACGTTACATGGTGATACTATATAACGTTATACGTTACATGGTGATACTATATAACGTTATACGTTACATGGTGATACTATATAACGTTATACGTTATAACGTAATACTATATAACGTTATACGTTATAGCGTAATACTATGTAACGTTATACGTTATAACGTAATACTATATAACGTTATACGTTATAACGTAATACTATATAACGTTATACGTTATAACGTAATACTATATAACGTTATACGTTATAACGTAATACTATATAACGTTATACGTTATATCGTAATACTATATAACGTTATACGTTATAACGTAATACTATATAACGTTATACGTTATATGGTAATACTATATAACGTTATACGTTATAACGTAATACTATATAACGTTATACGTTATAACGTAATACTATATTACGTTATACGTTATAGCGTAATACTACATAACGTTATACGTTATATGGTAATACTAAATAACGTTATACGTTATAACGTAACACTATATAACCTTATACGTTATATGGTAATACTAAATAACGTTATACGTTATAACGTAATACTATATAACGTTATACGTTATAACGTAATACTATATAACGTTATACGTTATAACGTAATACTATATAACGTTATACGTTATAACGTAATACTATATAACGTTATACGTTATACGGTAATACTATATAACGTTATACGTTATAACGTAATACTATATAACGTTATACGTTATAACGTAATACTATATAACGTTATACGTTATAACGTAATACTACATAACGTTATACGTTATATGGTAATACTAAATAACGTTATACGTTATAACGTAATACTATATAACGTTATACGTTATATGGTGATACTATACAACGTTATAACGTAATACTATATAACGTTATACGTTATATGGTAATACTATATAACGTTATACGTTATAACGTAATACTATATAACGTTATACGTTATAACGTAATACTATATAACGTTATACGTTATAACGTAATACTATATAACGTTATACGTTATAACGTAATACTACATAACGTTATACGTTATAACGTAATACTATATAACGTTATACGTTATAACGTAATACTATATAACGTTATACGTTATATCGTAATACTATATAACGTTATACGTTATAACGTAATACTATATAACGTTATACGTTATAACGTAATACTATATAACGTAATACGTTATAACGTAATACTATATAACGTTATACGATATAACGTAATACTATATAACGTTATACGTTATATGGTGATACTATATAACGTTATAACGTAATACTATATAACGTTATACGTTATATGGTAATACTATATAACGTTATACGTCATAACGTAATACTATATAACGTTATACGTTATAACGTAATACTATATAACGTTATACGTTATAACGTAATACTATATAACGTTATACGTTACATGGTGATACTATATAACGTTATACGTTACATGGTGATACTATATAACGTTATACGTTATAACGTAATACTATATAATGTTATACGTTATAACGTAATACTATATAATGTTATACGTTATAACGTAATACTATATAACGTTATACGTTATAACGTAATACTATATAACGTTATACGTTATAACGTAATACTATATAACGTAATACGTTATAACGTAATACTATATAACGTTATACGATATAACGTAATACTATATAACGTTATACGTTATATGGTGATACTATATAACGTTATAACGTAATACTATATAACGTTATACGTTATATGGTAATACTATATAACGTTATACGTCATAACGCAATACTATATAACGTTATACGTTATAACGTAATACTATATAACGTTATACGTTATAACGTAATACTATATAACGTTATACGTTATAACGCAATCCTACATAACGTTATACGTTATATGGTAATACTAAATAACGTTATAACGTTATAACGTAATACTATATAACGTTATACGTTATAACGTAATACTATATAACGTTATACGTTATAACGTAATACTATATAACGTTATACGTTATAACGTAATACTATATAACGTTATACGTTATAACGTAATACTATATAACGTTATACGTTATAACGTAATACTACATAACGTTATACGTTATATGGTAATACTAAATAACGTTATACGTTATAACGTAATACTATATAACGTTATACGTTATATGGTAATACTATATAACGTTATACGTTACATGGTGATACTATATAACGTTATACGTTACATGGTGATACTATATAACGTTATACGTTACATGGTGATACTATATAACGTTATACGTTATAACGTAATACTATATAACGTTATACGTTATAGCGTAATACTATGTAACGTTATACGTTATAACGTAATACTATATAACGTTATACGTTATAACGTAATACTATATAACGTTATACGTTATAACGTAATACTATATAACGTTATACGTTATAACGTAATACTATATAACGTTATACGTTATATCGTAATACTATATAACGTTATACGTTATAACGTAATACTATATAACGTTATACGTTATATGGTAATACTATATAACGTTATACGTTATAACGTAATACTATATAACGTTATACGTTATAACGTAATACTATATAACGTTATACGTTATAGCGTAATAGTACATAACGTTATACGTTATATGGTAATACTAAATAACGTTATACGTTATAACGTAACACTATATAACGTTATACGTTATATGGTAATACTAAATAACGTTATACGTTATAATGTAATACTATATAACGTTATACGTTATAACGTAATACTATATAACGTTATACGTTATAACGTAATACTATATAACGTTATACGTTATAACGTAATACTATATAACGTTATACGTTATACGGTAATACTATATAACGTTATACGTTATAACGTAATACTATATAACGTTATACGTTATAACGTAATACTATATAACGTTATACGTTATAACGTAATACTACATAACGTTATACGTTATATGGTAATACTAAATAACGTTATACGTTATAACGTAATACTATATAACGTTATACGTTATATGGTGATACTATACAACGTTATAACGTAATACTATATAACGTTATACGTTATATGGTAATACTATATAACGTTATACGTCATAACGTAATACTATATAACGTTATACGTTATAACGTAATACTATATAACGTTATACGTTATAACGTAATACTATATAACGTTATACGTTATAACGTAATACTACATAACGTTATACGTTATGTGGTAATACTAAATAACGTTATACGTTATAACGTAATACTATATAACGTTATACGTTATAACGTAATACTATATAACGTTATACGTTATAACGTAATACTATATAACGTTATACGTTATAACGTAATACTATATAACGTTATACGTTATAACGTAATACTATATAACGTTATACGTTATAACGTAATACTATATAACTTTATACGTTATAACGTAATACTATATAACGTTATACGTTATAACGTAATACTATATAACGTTATACGTTATATGGTAATACTATATAACGTTAAACGTTACATGGTGATACTATATAACGTTATACGTTACATGGTGATACTATATAACGTTATACGTTACATGGTGATACTATATAACGTTATACGTTATAACGTAATACTATATAACGTTATACGTTATAACGTAATACTATATAACGTTATACGTTATAACGTAATACTATATAACGTTATACGTTATAACGTAATACTATATAACGTTATACGTTATAACGTAATACTATATAACGTTATACGTTATAACGTAATACTATATAACGTTATACGTTATAACGTAATACTATATAACGTTATACGTTATATGGTAATACTATATAACGTTATACGTTATAACGTAATACTATATAACGTTATACGTTATAACGTAATACTATATAACGTTATACGTTATAGCGTAATACTACATAACGTTATACGTTATATGGTAATACTAAATAACGTTATACGTTATAACGTAATACTATATAACGTTATACGTTATAACGTAATACTATATAACGTTATACGTTATAGCGTAATACTACATAACGTTATACGTTATATGGTAATACTAAATAACGTTATACGTTATAACGTAATACTATATAACTTTATACGTTATAACGTAATACTATATAACGTTATACGTTATAACGTAATACTATATAACGTTATACGTTATATGGTAATACTATATAACGTTATACGTTACATGGTGATACTATATAACGTTATACGTTACATGGTGATACTATATAACGTTATACGTTACATGGTGATACTATATAACGTTATACGTTATAACGTAATACTATATAATGTTATACGTTATAACGTAATACTATATAATGTTATACGTTATAACGTAATACTATATAACGTTATACGTTATAACGTAATACTATATAACGTTATACGTTATAACGTAATACTATATAACGTAATACGTTATAACGTAATACTATATAACGTTATACGATATAACGTAATACTATATAACGTTATACGTTATATGGTGATACTATATAACGTTATAACGTAATACTATATAACGTTATACGTTATATGGTAATACTATATAACGTTATACGTCATAACGTAACACTATATAACGTTATACGTTATAACGTAATACTATATAACGTTATACGTTATAACGTAATACTATATAACGTTATACGTTATAACGTAATACTACATAACGTTATACGTTATATGGTAATACTAAATAACGTTATACGTTATAACGTAATACTATATAACGTTATACGTTATAACGTAATACTATATAACGTTATACGTTATATGGTAATACTATATAACGTTATACGTTATAACGTAATACTATATAACGTTATACGTTATATGGTAATACTAAATAACGTTATACGTTATATGGTAATACTAAATAACGTTATACGTTATAACGTAATACTATATAACGTTATACGTTATAACGTAATACTATATAACGTTATACGTTATAACGTAATACTATATAACGTTATACGTTATATGGTAATACTAAATAACGTTATACGTTATATGGTAATACTAAATAACGTTATACGTTATAACGTAATACTACATAACGTTATACGTTATATGGTAATACTAAATAACGTTATACGTTATAACGTAATACTATATAACGTTATACGTTATAACGTCATACTATATAACGTTATACGTTATAACGTAATACTATATAACGTTATACGTTATAACGTAATACTATATATCGTTATACGTTATAACGTAATACTATATAACGTTATACGTTATATGGTAATACTATATAACGTTATACGTTATAACGTAATACTATATAACGTTATACGTTATATGGTAATACTAAATAACGTTATACGTTATATGGTAATACTAAATAACGTTATACGTTATAACGTAATACTATATAACGTTATACGTTATAACGTAATACTATATAACGTTATACGTTATAACGTAATACTATATAACGTTATACGTTATACGGTAATACTATGTAACGTTATACGTTATAACGTAATACTATATAACGTTATACGTTATAACGTAATACTACATAACGTTATACGTTATATGGTAATACTAAATAACGTTATACGTTATAACGTAATACTATATAACGTTATACGTTATATGGTAATACTATATAACGTTATACGTTACATGGTGATACTATATAACGTTATACGTTACATGGTGATACTATATAACGTTATACGTTACATGGTGATACTATATAACGTTATACGTTATAACGTAATACTATATAACGTTATACGTTATAACGTAATACTATATAACGTTATACGTTATAACGTAATAATATATAACGTTATACGTTATAACGTAATACTATATAACTTTATACGTTATAACGTAATACTATATAACGTTATACGTTATAACGTAATACTATATAACGTAATACGTTATAACGTAATACTATATAACGTTATACGTTATATGGTAATACTATATAACGTTATACGTTATAACGTAATACTATATAACGTTATACGTTATAACGTAATACTATATAACGTTATACGTTATATGGTAATACTATATAACGTTATACGTTATAACGTAATACTATATAACGTTATACGTTATAACGTAATACTATATAACGTTATACGTTATAGCGTAATACTACATAACGTTATACGTTATATGGTAATACTAAATAACGTTATACGTTATAACGTAATACTATATAACGTTATACGTTATATGGTAATACTAAATAACGTTATACGTTATAACGTAATACTATATAACGTTATACGTTATAACGTAATACTATATAACGTTATACGTTATAACGTAATACTATATAACGTTATACGTTATAACGTAATACTATATAACGTTATACGTTATACGGTAATACTATATAACGTTATACGTTATAACGTAATACTATATAACGTTATACGTTATAACGTAATACTATATAACGTTATACGTTATAACGTAATACTATATAACGTTATACGTTATAACGTAATACTACATAACGTTATACGTTATATGGTAATACTAAATAACGTTATACGTTATAACGTAATACTATATAACGTTATACGTTATATGGTAATACTATATAACGTTATACGTTATATGGTAATACTATACAACGTTATACGTTACATGGTAATACTATATAACGTTATACGTTACATGGTGATACTATATAACGTTATACGTTACATGTTGATACTATATAACGTTATACGTTATAACGTAATACTATATAATGTTATACGTTATAACGTAATACTATATAACGTTATACGTTATAACGTAATACTATATAACGTTATACGTTATAACGTAATACTATATAACGCTATACGTTATAACGTAATACTATATAACGTAATACGTTATAACGTAATACTATATAACGTTATACGTTATATGGTAATACTAAATAACGTTATACGTTATAACGTAATACTATATAACGTTATACGTTATAACGTAATACTATATAACGTTATACGTTATAACGTAATACTATATAACGTTATACGTTATAACGTAATACTATATAACGTTATACGTTATAACGTAATACTACATAACGTTATACGTTATATGGTAATACTAAATAACGTTATACGTTATAACGTAATACTATATAACGTTATACGTTATAACGTAAAACTATATAACGTTATACGTTATAACGTAATACTATATAACGTTATACGTTATAACGTAATACTATATAACGTTATACGTTATAACGTAATACTACATAACGTTATACGTTATAACGTAATACTATATAACGTTATACGTTATAACGTAATACTATATAACGTTATACGTTATAACGTAATACTATATAACGTTATACGTTATATGGTAATACTATATAACGTTATACGTTATATGGTAATACTATATAACGTTATACGTTATAACGTAATACTATATAACGTTATACGTTATAACGTAATACTATATAACGTTATACGTTATAACGTAATACTACATAACGTTATACGTTATAACGTAATACTATATAACGTTATACGTTATAACGTAATACTATATAACGTTATACGTTATAACGTAATACTATATAACGTTATACGTTATAACGTAATACTATATAACGTTATACGTTATAACGTAATACTACATAACGTTATACGTTATAACGTAATACTATATAACGTTATACGTTATAACGTAATACTATATAACGTTATACGTTATAACGTAATACTATATAACGTTATACGTTATATGGTAATACTATATAACGTTATACGTTATATGGTAATACTATATAACGTTATACGTTATAACGTAATACTATATAACGTTATACGATATAACGTAATACTATATAACGTTATACGTTATATGGTGATACTATATAACGTTATAACGTAATACTATATAACGTTATACGTTATATGGTAATACTATATAACGTTATACGTCATAACGTAACACTATATAACGTTATACGTTATAACGTAATACTATATAACGTTATACGTTATAACGTAATACTATATAACGTTATACGTTATAACGTAATACTACATAACGTTATACGTTATATGGTAATACTAAATAACGTTATACGTTATAACGTAATACTATATAACGTTATACGTTATAACGTAATACTATATAACGTTATACGTTATATGGTAATACTATATAACGTTATACGTTATAACGTAATACTATATAACGTTATACGTTATATGGTAATACTAAATAACGTTATACGTTATATGGTAATACTAAATAACGTTATACGTTATAACGTAATACTATATAACGTTATACGTTATAACGTAATACTATATAACGTTATACGTTATAACGTAATACTATATAACGTTATACGTTATATGGTAATACTAAATAACGTTATACGTTATATGGTAATACTAAATAACGTTATACGTTATAACGTAATACTACATAACGTTATACGTTATATGGTAATACTAAATAACGTTATACGTTATAACGTAATACTATATAACGTTATACGTTATAACGTCATACTATATAACGTTATACGTTATAACGTAATACTATATAACGTTATACGTTATAACGTAATACTATATATCGTTATACGTTATAACGTAATACTATATAACGTTATACGTTATATGGTAATACTATATAACGTTATACGTTATAACGTAATACTATATAACGTTATACGTTATATGGTAATACTAAATAACGTTATACGTTATATGGTAATACTAAATAACGTTATACGTTATAACGTAATACTATATAACGTTATACGTTATAACGTAATACTATATAACGTTATACGTTATAACGTAATACTATATAACGTTATACGTTATACTGTAATACTATGTAACGTTATACGTTATAACGTAATACTATATAACGTTATACGTTATAACGTAATACTACATAACGTTATACGTTATATGGTAATACTAAATAACGTTATACGTTATAACGTAATACTATATAACGTTATACGTTATATGGTAATACTATATAACGTTATACGTTACATGGTGATACTATATAACGTTATACGTTACATGGTGATACTATATAACGTTATACGTTATAACGTAATACTATATAACGTTATACGTTATAACGTAATACTATATAACGTTATACGTTATAACGTAATAATATATAACGTTATACGTTATAACGTAATACTATATAACTTTATACGTTATAACGTAATACTATATAACGTTATACGTTATAACGTAATACTATATAACGTAATACGTTATAACGTAATACTATATAACGTTATACGTTATATGGTAATACTATATAACGTTATACGTTATAACGTAATACTATATAACGTTATACGTTATAACGTAATACTATATAACGTTATACGTTATATGGTAATACTATATAACGTTATACGTTATAACGTAATACTATATAACGTTATACGTTATAACGTAATACTATATAACGTTATACGTTATAGCGTAATACTACATAACGTTATACGTTATATGGTAATACTAAATAACGTTATACGTTATAACGTAATACTATATAACGTTATACGTTATATGGTAATACTAAATAACGTTATACGTTATAACGTAATACTATATAACGTTATACGTTATAACGTAATACTATATAACGTTATACGTTATAACGTAATACTATATAACGTTATACGTTATACGGTAATACTATATAACGTTATACGTTATAACGTAATACTATATAACGTTATACGTTATAACGTAATACTATATAACGTTATACGTTATAACGTAATACTATATAACGTTATACGTTATAACGTAATACTACATAACGTTATACGTTATATGGTAATACTAAATAACGTTATACGTTATAACGTAATACTATATAACGTTATACGTTATAACGTAATACTATATAACGTTATACGTTATAACGTAATACTATATAACGTTATACGTTATACGGTAATACTATGTAACGTTATACGTTATAACGTAATACTATATAACGTTATACGTTATAACGTAATACTACATAACGTTATACGTTATATGGTAATACTAAATAACGTTATACGTTATAACGTAATACTATATAACGTTATACGTTATATGGTAATACTATATAACGTTATACGTTACATGGTGATACTATATAACGTTATACGTTACATGGTGATACTATATAACGTTATACGTTACATGGTGATACTATATAACGTTATACGTTATAACGTAATACTATATAACGTTATACGTTATAACGTAATACTATATAACGTTATACGTTATAACGTAATAATATATAACGTTATACGTTATAACGTAATACTATATAACTTTATACGTTATAACGTAATACTATATAACGTTATACGTTATAACGTAATACTATATAACGTAATACGTTATAACGTAATACTATATAACGTTATACGTTATATGGTAATACTATATAACGTTATACGTTATAACGTAATACTATATAACGTTATACGTTATAACGTAATACTATATAACGTTATACGTTATATGGTAATACTATATAACGTTATACGTTATAACGTAATACTATATAACGTTATACGTTATAACGTAATACTATATAACGTTATACGTTATAGCGTAATACTACATAACGTTATACGTTATATGGTAATACTAAATAACGTTATACGTTATAACGTAATACTATATAACGTTATACGTTATATGGTAATACTAAATAACGTTATACGTTATAACGTAATACTATATAACGTTATACGTTATAACGTAATACTATATAACGTTATACGTTATACGGTAATACTATATAACGTTATACGTTATAACGTAATACTATATAACGTTATACGTTATAACGTAATACTATATAACGTTATACGTTATAACGTAATACTATATAACGTTATACGTTATAACGTAATACTACATAACGTTATACGTTATATGGTAATACTAAATAACGTTATACGTTATAACGTAATACTATATAACGTTATACGTTATATGGTAATACTATATAACGTTATACGTTATATGGTAATACTATACAACGTTATACGTTACATGGTAATACTATATAACGTTATACGTTACATGGTGATACTATATAACGTTATACGTTACATGTTGATACTATATAACGTTATACGTTATAACGTAATACTATATAATGTTATACGTTATAACGTAATACTATATAACGTTATACGTTATAACGTAATACTATATAACGTTATACGTTATAACGTAATACTATATAACGCTATACGTTATAACGTAATACTATATAACGTAATACGTTATAACGTAATACTATATAACGTTATACGTTATATGGTAATACTAAATAACGTTATACGTTATAACGTAATACTATATAACGTTATACGTTATAACGTAATACTATATAACGTTATACGTTATAACGTAATACTATATAACGTTATACGTTATAACGTAATACTATATAACGTTATAAGTTATAACGTAATACTACATAACGTTATACGTTATATGGTAATACTAAATAACGTTATACGTTATAACGTAATACTATATAACGTTATACGTTATAACGTAAAACTATATAACGTTATACGTTATAACGTAATACTATATAACGTTATACGTTATAACGTAATACTACATAACGTTATACGTTATATGGTAATACTAAATAACGTTATACGTTATAACGTAATACTATATAACGTTATACGTTATATGGTAATACTATATAACGTTATACGTTATATGGTAATACTATACAACGTTATACGTTACATGGTAATACTATATAACGTTATACGTTACATGGTGATACTATATAACGTTATACGTTACATGTTGATACTATATAACGTTATACGTTATAACGTAATACTATATAATGTTATACGTTATAACGTAATACTATATAACGTTATACGTTATAACGTAATACTATATAACGTTATACGTTATAACGTAATACTATATAACGCTATACGTTATAACGTAATACTATATAACGTAATACGTTATAACGTAATACTATATAACGTTATACGTTATATGGTAATACTAAATAACGTTATACGTTATAACGTAATACTATATAACGTTATACGTTATAACGTAATACTATATAACGTTATACGTTATAACGTAATACTATATAACGTTATACGTTATAACGTAATACTATATAACGTTATACGTTATAACGTAATACTACATAACGTTATACGTTATATGGTAATACTAAATAACGTTATACGTTATAACGTAATACTATATAACGTTATACGTTATAACGTAAAACTATATAACGTTATACGTTATAACGTAATACTATATAACGTTATACGTTATAACGTAATACTATATAACGTTATACGTTATAACGTAATACTACATAACGTTATACGTTATAACGTAATACTATATAACGTTATACGTTATATCGTAATACTATATAACGTTATACGTTATAACGTAATACTATATAACGTTATACGTTATATGGTAATACTATATAACGTTATACGTTATATGGTAATACTATATAACGTTATACGTTATAACGTAATACTATATAACGTTATACGTTATAACGTAATACTACATAACGTTATACGTTATAACGTAATACTATATAACGTTATACGTTATAACGTAATACTATATAACGTTATACGTTATAACGTAATACTATATAACGTTATACGTTATATGGTAATACTATATAACGTTATACGTTATATGGTAATACTAAATAACGTTATACGTTATAACGTAATACTATCTAACGTTATACGTTATAACGTAATACTATATAACGTTATACGTTATAACGTAATACTATATAACGTTATACGTTATACGGTAATACTATATAACGTTATACGTTATAACGTAATACTATATAACGTTATACGTTATAACGTAATACTATATAACGTTATACGTTATAACGTAATACTACATAACGTTATACGTTATATGGTAATACTATCTAACGTTATACGTTATAACGTAATACTATATAACGTTATACGTTATAACGTAATACTATATAACGTTATACGTTATAACGTAATACTATATAACGTTATACGTTATAACGTAATACTATATAACGTTATACGTTATAACGTAATACTATATAACGTTATACGTTATATGGTAATACTATATAACGTTATACGTTATATGGTAATACTAAATAACGTTATACGTTATAACGTAATACTATATAACGTTATACGTTATAACGTAATACTATATAACGTTATACGTTATAACGTAATACTATATAACGTTATACGTTATATGGTAATACTATATAACGTTATACGTTATATGGTAATACTAAATAACGTTATACGTTATAACGTAATACTATATAACGTTATACGTTATATGGTAATACTATATAACGTTATACGTTATACGGTAATACTATATAACGTTATACGTTATAACGTAATACTATATAACGTTATACGTTATAACGTAATACTATATAACGTTATACGTTATAACGTAATACTACATAACGTTATACGTTATATGGTAATACTAAATAACGTTGTACGTTATAACGTAATACTATATAACGTTATACGTTATATGGTAATACTATATAACGTTATACGTTATATGGTAATACTATATAACGTTATACGTTACATGGTGATACTATATAACGTTATACGTTACATGGTGATACTATATAACGTTATACGTTACATGGTGATACTATATAACGTTATACGTTATAACGTAATACTATATAACGTTATACGTTATAACGTAATACTATATAACGTTATACGTTATAACGTAATACTATATAACGTTATACGTTATAACGTAATACTATATAACGTTATACGTTATAACGTAATACTATCTAACGTTATACGTTATAACGTAATACTACATAACGTTATACGTTATAACGTAATACTATATAACGTTATACGTTATAACGTAATACTATATAACGTTATACGTTATAACGTAATACTATATAACGTTATACGTTATATGGTAATACTATATAACGTTATACGTTATATGGTAATACTAAATAACGTTATACGTTATAACGTAATACTATCTAACGTTATACGTTATAACGTAATACTATATAACGTTATACGTTATAACGTAATACTATATAACGTTATACGTTATACGGTAATACTATATAACGTTATACGTTATAACGTAATACTATATAACGTTATACGTTATAACGTAATACTATATAACGTTATACGTTATAACGTAATACTACATAACGTTATACGTTATATGGTAATACTAAATAACGTTGTACGTTATAACGTAATACTATATAACGTTATACGTTATATGGTAATACTATATAACGTTATACGTTATATGGTAATACTATATAACGTTATACGTTACATGGTGATACTATATAACGTTATACGTTACATGGTGATACTATATAACGTTATACGTTACATGGTGATACTATATAACGTTATACGTTATAACGTAATACTATATAATGTTATACGTTATAACGTAATACTATATAATGTTATACGTTATAACGTAATACTATATAACGTTATACGTTATAACGTAATACTATATAACGTTATACGTTATAACGTAATACTATATAACGTAATACGTTATAACGTAATACTATATAACGTTATACGATATAACGTCATACTATATAACGTTATACGTTATATGGTTATACTATATAACGTTATAACGTAATACTATATAACGTTATACGTTATATGGTAATACTATATAACGTTATACGTCATAACGTAATACTATATAACGTTATACGTTATGACGTAATACTATATAACGTTGTACGTTACATGGTGATACTATATAACGTTATACGTTATAACGTTATACTATAAAATGTTACACGTTATAACGTAATACTATATAACGTTATACGTTATAACGTAATACTATATAACGTTATACGATATAACGTAATACTATATAACGTTATACGTTATAACGTAATACTATATAACGTTATACGTTATATGGTAATACTATATAACGTTATACGTTATAACGTAATACTATATAACGTTATACGTTATAACGTAATACTATATAACGTTATACTATATAACGTTATACGTTATATGGTAATACTATATAACGTTATACGTTATAACGTAATACTATATAACGTTATACGTTATAACGTAATACTATATAACGTTATACGTTATAGCGTAATACTACATAACGTTATACGTTATATGGTAATACTAAATAACGTTATACGTTATAACGTAATACTAAATAACGTTATACGTTATAACGTAATACTATATAACGTTATACGTTATATGGTAATACTATATAACGTTATACGTTATAACGTAATACTATATAACGTTATACGTTATAACGTAATACTATATAACGTAATACGTTATAACGTAATACTATATAACGTTATACGATATAACGTCATACTACATAACGTTATACGTTATATGGTGATACTATATAACGTTATAACGTAATACTATATAACGTTATACGTTATATGGTAATACTATATAACGTTATACGTCATAACGTAATACTATATAACGTTATACGTTATGACGTAATACTATATAACGTTGTACGTTACATGGTGATACTATATAACGTTATACGTTATAACGTTATACTATAAAATGTTACACGTTATAACGTAATACTATATAACGTTATACGTTATAACGTAATACTATATAACGTTATACGATATAACGTAATACTATATAACGTTATACGTTATAACGTAATACTATATAACGTTATACGTTATATGGTAATACTATATAACGTTATACGTTATAACGTAATACTATATAACGTTATACGTTATAACGTAATACTATATAACGTTATACTATATAACGTTATACGTTATATGGTAATACTATATAACGTTATACGTTATAACGTAATACTATATAACGTTATACGTTATAACGTAATACTATATAACGTTATACGTTATAGCGTAATACTACATAACGTTATACGTTATATGGTAATACTAAATAACGTTATACGTTATAACGTAATACTAAATAACGTTATACGTTATAACGTAATACTATATAACGTTATACGTTATATGGTAATACTATATAACGTTATACGTTATAACGTAATACTATATAACGTTATACGTTATAACGTAATACTATATAACGTTATACTATATAACGTTATACGTTATATGGTAATACTATATAACGTTATACGTTATAACGTAATACTATATAACGTTATACGTTATAACGTAATACTATATAACGTTATACGTTATAGCGTAATACTACATAACGTTATACGTTATATGGTAATACTAAATAACGTTATACGTTATAACGTAATACTATATAACGTTATACGTTATATGGTAATACTAAATAACGTTATACGTTATAACGTAATACTATATAACGTTATACGTCATAACGTAATACTATATAACGTTATACGTTATAACGTAATACTACATAACGTTATACGTTATATGGTAATACTAAATAACGTTGTACGTTATAACGTAATACTATATAACGTTATACGTTATATGGTAATACTATATAACGTTATACGTTATATGGTAATACTATATAACGTTATACGTTATAACGTAATACTATATAATGTTATACGTTATAACGTAATACTATATAATGTTATACGTTATAACGTAATACTATATAACGTTATACGTTATAACGTAATACTATATAACGTTATACGTTATAACGTAATACTATATAACGTAATACGTTATAACGTAATACTATATAACGTTATACGATATAACGTCATACTATATAACGTTATACGTTATATGGTGATACTATATAACGTTATAACGTAATACTATATAACGTTATACGTTATATGGTAATACTATATAACGTTATACGTCATAACGTAATACTATATAACGTTATACGTTATGACGTAATACTATATAACGTTGTACGTTACATGGTGATACTATATAACGTTATACGTTATAACGTTATACTATAAAATGTTACACGTTATAACGTAATACTATATAACGTTATACGTTATAACGTAATACTATATAACGTTATACGATATAACGTAATACTATATAACGTTATACGTTATAACGTAATACTATATAACGTTATACGTTATATGGTAATACTATATAACGTTATACGTTATAACGTAATACTATATAACGTTATACGTTATAACGTAATACTATATAACGTTATACTATATAACGTTATACGTTATATGGTAATACTATATAACGTTATACGTTATAACGTAATACTATATAACGTTATACGTTATAACGTAATACTATATAACGTTATACGTTATAGCGTAATACTACATAACGTTATACGTTATATGGTAATACTAAATAACGTTATACGTTATAACGTAATACTAAATAACGTTATACGTTATAACGTAATACTATATAACGTTATACGTTATATGGTAATACTATATAACGTTATACGTTATAACGTAATACTATATAACGTTATACGTTATAACGTAATACTATATAACGTAATACGTTATAACGTAATACTATATAACGTTATACGATATAACGTCATACTACATAACGTTATACGTTATATGGTGATACTATATAACGTTATAACGTAATACTATATAACGTTATACGTTATATGGTAATACTATATAACGTTATACGTCATAACGTAATACTATATAACGTTATACGTTATGACGTAATACTATATAACGTTGTACGTTACATGGTGATACTATATAACGTTATACGTTATAACGTTATACTATAAAATGTTACACGTTATAACGTAATACTATATAACGTTATACGTTATAACGTAATACTATATAACGTTATACGATATAACGTAATACTATATAACGTTATACGTTATAACGTAATACTATATAACGTTATACGTTATATGGTAATACTATATAACGTTATACGTTATAACGTAATACTATATAACGTTATACGTTATAACGTAATACTATATAACGTTATACTATATAACGTTATACGTTATATGGTAATACTATATAACGTTATACGTTATAACGTAATACTATATAACGTTATACGTTATAACGTAATACTATATAACGTTATACGTTATAGCGTAATACTACATAACGTTATACGTTATATGGTAATACTAAATAACGTTATACGTTATAACGTAATACTAAATAACGTTATACGTTATAACGTAATACTATATAACGTTATACGTTATATGGTAATACTATATAACGTTATACGTTATAACGTAATACTATATAACGTTATACGTTATAACGTAATACTATATAACGTTATACTATATAACGTTATACGTTATATGGTAATACTATATAACGTTATACGTTATAACGTAATACTATATAACGTTATACGTTATAACGTAATACTATATAACGTTATACGTTATAGCGTAATACTACATAACGTTATACGTTATATGGTAATACTAAATAACGTTATACGTTATAACGTAATACTATATAACGTTATACGTTATATGGTAATACTAAATAACGTTATACGTTATAACGTAATACTATATAACGTTATACGTCATAACGTAATACTATATAACGTTATACGTTATAACGTAATACTATATAACGTTATACGTTATACGGTAATACTATATAACGTTGTACGTTATAACGTAATACTATATAACGTTATACGTTATATGGTAATACTATATAACGTTATACGTTATATGGTAATACTATATAACGTTATACGTTACATGGTGATACTATATAACGTTATACGTTACATGGTGATACTATATAACGTTATACGTTACATGGTGATACTATATAACGTTATACGTTATAACGTAATACTATATAATGTTATACGTTATAACGTAATACTATATAATGTTATACGTTATAACGTAATACTATATAACGTTATACGTTATAACGTAATACTATATAACGTTATACGTTATAACGTAATACTATATAACGTAATACGTTATAACGTAATACTATATAACGTTATACGATATAACGTCATACTATATAACGTTATACGTTATATGGTGATACTATATAACGTTATAACGTAATACTATATAACGTTATACGTTATATGGTAATACTATATAACGTTATACGTCATAACGTAATACTATATAACGTTATACGTTATGACGTAATACTATATAACGTTGTACGTTACATGGTGATACTATATAACGTTATACGTTATAACGTTATACTATAAAATGTTACACGTTATAACGTAATACTATATAACGTTATACGTTATAACGTAATACTATATAACGTTATACGATATAACGTAATACTATATAACGTTATACGTTATAACGTAATACTATATAACGTTATACGTTATATGGTAATACTATATAACGTTATACGTTATAACGTAATACTATATAACGTTATACGTTATAACGTAATACTATATAACGTTATACTATATAACGTTATACGTTATATGGTAATACTATATAACGTTATACGTTATAACGTAATACTATATAACGTTATACGTTATAACGTAATACTATATAACGTTATACGTTATAGCGTAATACTACATAACGTTATACGTTATATGGTAATACTAAATAACGTTATACGTTATAACGTAATACTAAATAACGTTATACGTTATAACGTAATACTATATAACGTTATACGTTATATAGTAATACTATATAACGTTATACGTTATAACGTAATACTATATAACGTTATACGTTATAACGTAATACTATATAACGTTATACTATATAACGTTATACGTTATATGGTAATACTATATAACGTTATACGTTATAACGTAATACTATATAACGTTATACGTTATAACGTAATACTATATAACGTTATACGTTATAGCGTAATACTACATAACGTTATACGTTATATGGTAATACTAAATAACGTTATACGTTATAACGTAATACTATATAACGTTATACGTTATATGGTAATACTAAATAACGTTATACGTTATAACGTAATACTATATAACGTTATACGTCATAACGTAATACTATATAACGTTATACGTTATAACGTAATACTATATAACGTTATACGTTATACGGTAATACTATATAACGTTATACGTTATACGGTAATACTATATAACGTTATACGTTATAACGTAATACTATATAACGTTATACGTTATAACGTAATACTACATAACGTTATACGTTATATGGTAATACTAAATAACGTTATACGTTATAACGTAATACTATATAACGTTATACGTTATATGGTAATACTATATAACGTTATACGTTACATGGTGATACTATATAACGTTATACGTTACATGGTGATACTATATAACGTTATACGTTACATGGTGATACTATATAAGGTTATACGTTACATGGTGATACTATATAAAGTTATACGTTACATGGTGATACTATATAACGTTATACGTTATAACGTAATACTATATAACGTTATACGTTATAACGTAATACTATATAACGTTATACTATATAACATTATACGTTATAACGTAATACTATATAACGTTATACGTTATAACGTAATACTATATAACGTTGTACGTTACATGGTGATACTATATAACGTTATACGTTATAACGTTATACTATATAACGTTATACGTTATATGGTAATACTATATAACGTTATACGTTATAACGTAATACTATATAACGTTATACGTTATAACGTAATACTATATAACGTTATACGTTATAGCGTAATACTACATAACGTTATACGTTATATGGTAATACTAAATAACGTTATACGTTATAACGTAATACTATATAACGTTATACGTTATATGGTAATACTAAATAACGTTATACGTTATAACGTAATACTATATAACGTTATACGTCATAACGTAATACTATATAACGTTATACGTTATATGGTAATACTATATAACGTTATACGTTACATGGTGATACTATATAACGTTATACGTTACATGGTGATACTATATAACGTTATACGTTACATGGTGATACTATATAACGTTATACGTTACATGGTGATACTATATAACGTTATACGTTACATGGTGATACTATATAACGTTATACGTTATAACGTAATACTATATAACGTTATACGTTATAACGTAATACTATATAACGTTATACTATATAACGTTATACGTTATATGGTAATACTATATAACGTTATACGTTATAACGTAATACTATATAACGTTATACGTTATAACGTAATACTATATAACGTTATACGTTATAGCGTAATACTACATAACGTTATACGTTATATGGTAATACTAAATAACGTTATACGTTATAACGTAATACTATATAACGTTATACGTTATATGGTAATACTAAATAACGTTATACGTTATAACGTAATACTATATAACGTTATACGTCATAACGTAATACTATATAACGTTATACGTTATAACGTAATACTATATAACGTTATACGTTATACGGTAATACTATATAACGTTATACGTTATACGGTAATACTATATAACGTTATACGTTATAACGTAATACTATATAACGTTATACGTTATAACGTAATACTACATAACGTTATACGTTATATGGTAATACTAAATAACGTTATACGTTATAACGTAATACTATATAACGTTATACGTTATATGGTAATACTATATAACGTTATACGTTACATGGTGATACTATATAACGTTATACGTTACATGGTGATACTATATAACGTTATACGTTACATGGTGATACTATATAACGTTATACGTTACATGGTGATACTATATAAAGTTATACGTTACATGGTGATACTATATAACGTTATACGTTATAACGTAATACTATATAACGTTATACGTTATAACGTAATACTATATAACGTTATACTATATAACGTTATACGTTATAACGTAATACTATATAACGTTATACGTTATAACGTAATACTATATAACGTTGTACGTTACATGGTGATACTATATAACGTTATACGTTATAACGTTATACTATATAACGTTATACGTTATATGGTAATACTATATAACGTTATACGTTATAACGTAATACTATATAACGTTATACGTTATAACGTAATACTATATAACGTTATACGTTATAGCGTAATACTACATAACGTTATACGTTATATGGTAATACTAAATAACGTTATACGTTATAACGTAATACTATATAACGTTATACGTTATATGGTAATACTAAATAACGTTATACGTTATAACGTAATACTATATAACGTTATACGTCATAACGTAATACTATATAACGTTATACGTTATAACGTAATACTATATAACGTTATACGTTATACGGTAATACTATATAACGTTATACGTTATACGGTAATACTATATAACGTTATACGTTATAACGTAATACTATATAACGTTATACGTTATAACGTAATACTACATAACGTTATACGTTATATGGTAATACTAAATAACGTTATACGTTATAACGTAATACTATATAACGTTATACGTTATATGGTAATACTATATAACGTTATACGTTACATGGTGATACTATATAACGTTATACGTTACATGGTGATACTATATAACGTTATACGTTACATGGTGATACTATATAACGTTATACGTTACATGGTGATACTATATAAAGTTATACGTTACATGGTGATACTATATAACGTTATACGTTATAACGTAATACTATATAACGTTATACGTTATAACGTAATACTATATAACGTTATACTATATAACGTTATACGTTATAACGTAATACTATATAACGTTATACGTTATAACGTAATACTATATAACGTTGTACGTTACATGGTGATACTATATAACGTTATACGTTATAACGTTATACTATATAACGTTATACGTTATATGGTAATACTATATAACGTTATACGTTATAACGTAATACTATATAACGTTATACGTTATAACGTAATACTATATAACGTTATACGTTATAGCGTAATACTACATAACGTTATACGTTATATGGTAATACTAAATAACGTTATACGTTATAACGTAATACTATATAACGTTATACGTTATATGGTAATACTAAATAACGTTATACGTTATAACGTAATACTATATAACGTTATACGTCATAACGTAATACTATATAACGTTATACGTTATAACGTAATACTATATAACGTTATACGTTATACGGTAATACTATATAACGTTATACGTTATACGGTAATACTATATAACGTTATACGTTATAACGTAATACTATATAACGTTATACGTTATAACGTAATACTACATAACGTTATACGTTATATGGTAATACTAAATAACGTTATACGTTATAACGTAATACTATATAACGTTATACGTTATATGGTAATACTATATAACGTTATACGTTACATGGTGATACTATATAACGTTATACGTTACATGGTGATACTATATAACGTTATACGTTACATGGTGATACTATATAACGTTATACGTTACATGGTGATACTATATAACGTTATACGTTACATGGTGATACTATATAACGTTATACGTTATAACGTAATACTATATAACGTTATACGTTATAACGTAATACTATATAACGTTATACTATATAACGTTATACGTTATAACGTAATACTATATAACGTTATACGTTATAACGTAATACTATATAACGTTGTACGTTACATGGTGATACTATATAACGTTATACGTTATAACGTTATACTATAAAATGTTACACGTTATAACGTAATACTATATAACGTTATACGTTATAACGTAATACTATATAACATTATACGATATAACGTAATACTATATAACGTTATACGTTATAACGTAATACTATATAACGTCATACGTTATAACGTAATACTATATAACGTTATACGTTATATGGTAATACTATATAACGTTATACGTTATAACGTAATACTATATAACGTTATACGTTATAACGTAATACTATATAACGTTGTACGTTACATGGTGATACTATATAACGTTATACGTTATAACGTTATACTATAAAATGTTACACGTTATAACGTAATATTATATAACGTTATACGTTATAACGTAATACTATATAACGTTATACGATATAACGTAATACTATATAACGTTATACGTTATAACGTAATACTATATAACGTTATACGTTATATGGTAATACTATATAACGTTATACGTTATAACGTAATACTATATAACGTTATACGTTATAACGTAATACTATATAACGTTATACTATATAACGTTATACGTTATATGGTAATACTATATAACGTTATACGTTATAACGTAATACTATATAACGTTATACGTTATAACGTAATACCATATAACGTTATACGTTATAGCGTAATACTACATAACGTTATACGTTATATGGTAATACTAAATAACGTTATACGTTATAACGTAATACTATATAACGTTATACGTTATATGGTAATACTAAATAACGTTATACGTTATAACGTAATACTATATAACGTTATACGTCATAACGTAATACTATATAACGTTATACGTTATAACGTAATACTATATAACGTTATACGTTATACGGTAATACTATATAACGTGATACGTTATAACGTAATACTATATAACGTTATACGTTATAACGTAATACTATATAACGTTATACGTTATAACGTAATACTACATAACGTTATACGTTATATGGTAATACTAAATAACGTTATACGTTATAACGTAATACTATATAACGTTATACGTTATATGGTAATACTATATAACGTTATACGTTATATGGTAATACTAAATAACGTTATACGTTATAACGTAATACTATATAACGTTATACGTTATAACGTAATACTACATAACGTTATACGTTATATGGTAATACTAAATAACGTTATACGTTATAACGTAATACTATATAACGTTATACGTTATAACGTAATACTATATAACGTTGTACGTTACATGGTGATACTATATAACGTTATACGTTATAACGTTATACTATAAAATGTTACACGTTATAACGTAATACTATATAACGTTATACGTTATAACGTAATACTATATAACATTATACGATATAACGTAATACTATATAACGTTATACGTTATAACGTAATACTATATAACGTTATACGTTATAACGTAATACTATATAACGTTATACGTTATAACGTAATACTATATAACGTTATACGTTATATGGTAATACTATATAACGTTATACGTTATAACGTAATACTATATAACGTTATACGATATAACGTAATACTATATAACGTTATACGTTATAACGTAATACTATATAACGTTATACGTTATAACGTAATACTATATAACGTTGTACGTTACATGGTGATACTATATAACGTTATACGTTATAACGTTATACTATAAAATGTTACACGTTATAACGTAATATTATATAACGTTATACGTTATAACGTAATACTATATAACGTTATACGATATAACGTAATACTATATAACGTTATACGTTATAACGTAATACTATATAACGTTATACGTTATATGGTAATACTATATAACGTTATACGTTATAACGTAATACTATATAACGTTATACGTTATAACGTAATACTATATAACGTTATACTATATAACGTTATACGTTATATGGTAATACTATATAACGTTATACGTTATAACGTAATACTATATAACGTTATACGTTATAACGTAATACCATATAACGTTATACGTTATAGCGTAATACTACATAACGTTATACGTTATATGGTAATACTAAATAACGTTATACGTTATAACGTAATACTATATAACGTTATACGTTATATGGTAATACTAAATAACGTTATACGTTATAACGTAATACTATATAACGTTATACGTCATAACGTAATACTATATAACGTTATACGTTATAACGTAATACTATATAACGTTATACGTTATACGGTAATACTATATAACGTGATACGTTATAACGTAATACTATATAACGTTATACGTTATAACGTAATACTATATAACGTTATACGTTATAACGTAATACTACATAACGTTATACGTTATATGGTAATACTAAATAACGTTATACGTTATAACGTAATACTATATAACGTTATACGTTATATGGTAATACTATATAACGTTATACGTTATATGGTAATACTAAATAACGTTATACGTTATAACGTAATACTATATAACGTTATACGTTATAACGTAATACTACATAACGTTATACGTTATATGGTAATACTAAATAACGTTATACGTTATAACGTAATACTATATAACGTTATACGTTATAACGTAATACTATATAACGTTATACGTTATAACGTAATACTATATAACGTTATACGTTATAACGTAATACTATATAACGTTATACGTTATAGCTTAATACTACATAACGTTATACGTTATATGGTAATACTAAATAACGTTATACGTTATAACGTAATACTATATAACGTTATACGTTATATGGTAATACTAAATAACGTTATACGTTATAACGTAATACTATATAACGTTATACGTTATAACGTAATACTATATAACGTTATACGTTATAACGTAATACTATATAACGTTATACGTTATAACGTAATACTATATAACGTTATACGTTATAACGTAATACTATATAACGTTATACGTTATAACGTAATACTATATAACGTTATACGTTATAACGTAATACTATATAACTTTATACGTTATAACGTAATACTATATAACGTTATACGTTATAACGTAATACTATATAACGTTATACGTTATAACGTAATACTATATAACGTTATACGTTATAGCGTAATACTACATAACGTTATACGTTATATGGTAATACTAAATAACGTTATACGTTATAACGTAATACTATATAACGTTATACGTTATATGGTAATACTAAATAACGTTATACGTTATAACGTAATACTATATAACGTTATACGTTATAACGTAATACTATATAACGTTATACGTTATAACGTAATACTATATAACGTTATACGTTATACGGTAATACTATATAACGTTATACGTTACATGGTGATACTATATAACGTTATACGTTACATGGTGATACTATATAACGTTATACGTTACATGGTGATACTATATAACGTTATACGTTACATGGTGATACTATATAACGTTATACGTTATAACGTAATACTATATAATGTTATACGTTATAACGTAATACTATATAACGTTATACGTTATAACGTAATACTATATAACGTTATACGTTATAACGTAATACTATATAACGCTATACGTTATAACGTAATACTATATAACGTAATACGTTATAACGTAATACTATATAACGTTATACGTTATAACGTAATACTAAATAACGTTATACGTTATAACGTAATACTATATAACGTTATACGTTATATGGTAATACTATATAACGTTATACGTTACATGGTGATACTATATAACGTTATACGTTACATGGTGATACTATATAACGTTATACGTTACATGGTGATACTATATAACGTTATACGTTATAACGTAATACTATATAACGTTATACGTTATAACGTAATACTATATAACGTTATACGTTATAACGTAATAATATATAACGTTATACGTTATAACGTAATACTATATAACTTTATACGTTATAACGTAATACTATATAACGTTATACGTTATAACGTAATACTATATAACGTAATACGTTATAACGTAATACTATATAACGTTATACGTTATATGGTAATACTATATAACGTTATACGTTATAACGTAATACTATATAACGTTATACGTTATAACGTAATACTATATAACGTTATACGTTATAACGTAATACTATATAACGTTATACGTTATATGGTAATACTATATAACGTTATACGTTATAACGTAATACTATATAACGTTATACGTTATAACGTAATACTATATAACGTTATACGTTATAGCGTAATACTACATAACGTTATACGTTATATGGTAATACTAAATAACGTTATACGTTATAACGTAATACTATATAACGTTATACGTTATATGGTAATACTAAATAACGTTATACGTTATAACGTAATACTATATAACGTTATACGTTATAACGTAATACTATATAACGTTATACGTTATAACGTAATAATATATAACGTTATACGTTATAACGTAATACTATATAACGTTATACGTTATACGGTAATACTATATAACGTTATACGTTATAACGTAATACTATATAACGTTATACGTTATAACGTAATACTATATAACGTTATACGTTATAACGTAATACTATATAACGTTATACGTTATAACGTAATACTACATAACGTTATACGTTATATGGTAATACTAAATAACGTTATACGTTATAACGTAATACTATATAACGTTATACGTTATATGGTAATACTATATAACGTTATACGTTATATGGTAATACTATACAACGTTATACGTTACATGGTAATACTATATAACGTTATACGTTACATGGTGATACTATATAACGTTATACGTTACATGGTGATACTATATAACGTTATACGTTATAACGTAATACTATATAATGTTATACGTTATAACGTAATACTATATAACGTTATACGTTATAACGTAATACTATATAACGTTATACGTTATAACGTAATACTATATAACGCTATACGTTATAACGTAATACTATATAACGTAATACGTTATAACGTAATACTATATAACGTTATACGTTATATGGTAATACTAAATAACGTTATACGTTATAACGTAATACTATATAACGTTATACGTTATAACGTAATACTATATAACGTTATACGTTATAACGTAATACTATATAACGTTATACGTTATAACGTAATACTATATAACGTTATACGTTATAACGTAATACTACATAACGTTATACGTTATATGGTAATACTAAATAACGTTATACGTTATAACGTAATACTATATAACGTTATACGTTATAACGTAATACTATATAACGTTATACGTTATAACGTAATACTATATAACGTTATACGTTATAACGTAATACTATATAACGTTATACGTTATATGGTAATACTATATAACGTTATACGTTATAACGTAATACTATATAACGTTATACGTTATAACGTAATACTATATAACGTTATACGTTATAACGTAATACTACATAACGTTATACGTTATAACGTAATACTATATAACGTTATACGTTATAACGTAATACTATATAACGTTATACGTTATAACGTAATACTATATAACGTTATACGTTATAACGTAATACTATATAACGTTATACGTTATATGGTAATACTATATAACGTTATACGTTATATGGTAATACTAAATAACGTTATACGTTATAACGTAATACTATCTAACGTTATACGTTATAACGTAATACTATATAACGTTATACGTTATAGCGTAATACTACATAACGTTATACGTTATATGGTAATACTAAATAACGTTATACGTTATAACGTAATACTATATAACGTTATACGTTATATGGTAATACTAAATAACGTTATACGTTATAACGTAATACTATATAACGTTATACGTTATAACGTAATACTATATAACGTTATACGTTATAACGTAATAATATATAACGTTATACGTTATAACGTAATACTATATAACGTTATACGTTATACGGTAATACTATATAACGTTATACGTTATAACGTAATACTATATAACGTTATACGTTATAACGTAATACTATATAACGTTATACGTTATAACGTAATACTATATAACGTTATACGTTATAACGTAATACTACATAACGTTATACGTTATATGGTAATACTAAATAACGTTATACGTTATAACGTAATACTATATAACGTTATACGTTATATGGTAATACTATATAACGTTATACGTTATATGGTAATACTATACAACGTTATACGTTACATGGTAATACTATATAACGTTATACGTTACATGGTGATACTATATAACGTTATACGTTACATGGTGATACTATATAACGTTATACGTTATAACGTAATACTATATAATGTTATACGTTATAACGTAATACTATATAACGTTATACGTTATAACGTAATACTATATAACGTTATACGTTATAACGTAATACTATATAACGCTATACGTTATAACGTAATACTATATAACGTAATACGTTATAACGTAATACTATATAACGTTATACGTTATATGGTAATACTAAATAACGTTATACGTTATAACGTAATACTATATAACGTTATACGTTATAACGTAATACTATATAACGTTATACGTTATAACGTAATACTATATAACGTTATACGTTATAACGTAATACTATATAACGTTATACGTTATAACGTAATACTACATAACGTTATACGTTATATGGTAATACTAAATAACGTTATACGTTATAACGTAATACTATATAACGTTATACGTTATAACGTAATACTATATAACGTTATACGTTATAACGTAATACTATATAACGTTATACGTTATAACGTAATACTATATAACGTTATACGTTATATGGTAATACTATATAACGTTATACGTTATAACGTAATACTATATAACGTTATACGTTATAACGTAATACTATATAACGTTATACGTTATAACGTAATACTACATAACGTTATACGTTATAACGTAATACTATATAACGTTATACGTTATAACGTAATACTATATAACGTTATACGTTATAACGTAATACTATATAACGTTATACGTTATAACGTAATACTATATAACGTTATACGTTATATGGTAATACTATATAACGTTATACGTTATATGGTAATACTAAATAACGTTATACGTTATAACGTAATACTATCTAACGTTATACGTTATAACGTAATACTATATAACGTTATACGTTATAACGTAATACTATATAACGTTATACGTTATACGGTAATACTATATAACGTTATACGTTATAACGTAATACTATATAACGTTATACGTTATAACGTAATACTATATAACGTTATACGTTATAACGTAATACTACATAACGTTATACGTTATATGGTAATACTAAATAACGTTGTACGTTATAACGTAATACTATATAACGTTATACGTTATATGGTAATACTATATAACGTTATACGTTATATGGTAATACTATATAACGTTATACGTTACATGGTGATACTATATAACGTTATACGTTACATGGTGATACTATATAACGTTATACGTTACATGGTCATACTATATAACGTTATACGTTATAACGTAATACTATATAATGTTATACGTTATAACGTAATACTATATAATGTTATACGTTATAACGTAATACTATATAATGTTATACGTTATAACGTAATACTATATAACGTTATACGTTATAACGTAATACTATATAACGTTATACGTTATAACGTAATACTATATAACGTAATACGTTATAACGTAATACTATATAACGTTATACGATATAACGTCATACTATATAACGTTATACGTTATATGGTGATACTATATAACGTTATAACGTAATACTATATAACGTTATACGTTATATGGTAATACTATATAACGTTATACGTCATAACGTAATACTATATAACGTTATACGTTATGACGTAATACTATATAACGTTATACGTTATAACGTAATACTATATAACGTTATACGTTATATGGTAATACTATATAACGTTATACGTTATAACGTAATACTATATAACGTTATACGTTATATGGTAATACTATATAACGTTATACGTTATAACGTAATACTATATAACGTTATACGATATAACGTAATACTATATAACGTTATACGTTATAACGTAATACTATATAACGTTATACGTTATAACGTAATACTATATAACGTTGTACGTTACATGGTGATACTATATAACGTTATACGTTATAACGTTATACTATAAAATGTTACACGTTATAACGTAATACTATATAACGTTATACGTTATAACGTAATACTATATAACGTTATACGATATAACGTAATACTATATAACGTTATACGTTATAACGTAATACTATATAACGTTATACGTTATATGGTAATACTATATAACGTTATACGTTATAACGTAATACTATATAACGTTATACGTTATAACGTAATACTATATAACGTTATACTATATAACGTTATACGTTATATGGTAATACTATATAACGTTATACGTTATAACGTAATACTATATAACGTTATACGTTATAACGTAATACTATATAACGTTATACGTTATAGCGTAATACTACATAACGTTATACGTTATATGGTAATACTAAATAACGTTATACGTTATAACGTAATACTATATAACGTTATACGTTATATGGTAATACTAAATAACGTTATACGTTATAACGTAATACTATATAACGTTATACGTTATAACGTAATACTATATAACGTTATACTATATAACGTTATACGTTATAACGTAATACTATATAACGTTATACGTTATAACGTAATACTATATAACGTTGTACGTTACATGGTGATACTATATAACGTTATACGTTATAACGTTATACTATAAAATGTTACACGTTATAACGTAATACTATATAACGTTATACGTTATAACGTAATACTATATAACATTATACGATATAACGTAATACTATATAACGTTATACGTTATAACGTAATACTATATAACGTTATACGTTATAACGTAATACTATATAACGTTATACGTTATAACGTAATACTATATAACGTTATACGTTATATGGTAATACTATATAACGTTATACGTTATAACGTAACACTATATAACGTTATACGATATAACGTAATACTATATAACGTTATACGTTATAACGTAATACTATATAACGTTATACGTTATAACGTAATACTATATAACGTTGTACGTTACATGGTGATACTATATAACGTTATACGTTATAACGTTATACTATAAAATGTTACACGTTATAACGTAATATTATATAACGTTATACGTTATAACGTAATACTATATAACGTTATACGATATAACGTAATACTATATAACGTTATACGTTATAACGTAATACTATATAACGTTATACGTTATAGCGTAATACTACATAACGTTATACGTTATATGGTAATACTAAATAACGTTATACGTTATAACGTAATACTATATAACGTTATACGTTATATGGTAATACTAAATAACGTTATACGTTATAACGTAATACTATATAACGTTATACGTCATAACGTAATACTATATAACGTTATACGTTATAACGTAATACTATATAACGTTATACGTTATACGGTAATACTATATAACGTGATACGTTATAACGTAATACTATATAACGTTATACGTTATAACGTAATACTATATAACGTTATACGTTATAACGTAATACTACATAACGTTATACGTTATATGGTAATACTAAATAACGTTATACGTTATAACGTAATACTATATAACGTTATACGTTATATGGTAATACTATATAACGTTATACGTTATATGGTAATACTAAATAACGTTATACGTTATAACGTAATACTATATAACGTTATACGTTATAACGTAATACTACATAACGTTATACGTTATATGGTAATACTAAATAACGTTATACGTTATAACGTAATACTATATAACGTTATACGTTATAACGTAATACTATATAACGTTATACGTTATAACGTAATACTATATAACGTTATACGTTATAACGTAATACTATATAACGTTATACGTTATAGCGTAATACTACATAACGTTATACGTTATATGGTAATACTAAATAGCGTTATACGTTATAACGTAATACTATATAACGTTATACGTTATATGGTAATACTAAATAACGTTATACGTTATAACGTAATACTATATAACGTTATACGTTATAACGTAATACTATATAACGTTATACGTTATAACGTAATACTACATAACGTTATACGTTATATGGTAATACTAAATAACGTTGTACGTTATAACGTAATACTATATAACGTTATACGTTATATGGTAATACTATATAACGTTATACGTTATATGGTAATACTATATAACGTTATACGTTACATGGTGATACTATATAACGTTATACGTTACATGGTGATACTATATAACGTTATACGTTACATGGTCATACTATATAACGTTATACGTTATAACGTAATACTATATAATGTTATACGTTATAACGTAATACTATATAATGTTATACGTTATAACGTAATACTATATAATGTTATACGTTATAACGTAATACTATATAACGTTATACGTTATAACGTAATACTATATAACGTTATACGTTATAACGTAATACTATATAACGTAATACGTTATAACGTAATACTATATAACGTTATACGATATAACGTCATACTATATAACGTTATACGTTATATGGTGATACTATATAACGTTATAACGTAATACTATATAACGTTATACGTTATATGGTAATACTATATAACGTTATACGTCATAACGTAATACTATATAACGTTATACGTTATGACGTAATACTATATAACGTTATACGTTATAACGTAATACTATATAACGTTATACGTTATATGGTAATACTATATAACGTTATACGTTATAACGTAATACTATATAACGTTATACGTTATATGGTAATACTATATAACGTTATACGTTATAACGTAATACTATATAACGTTATACGATATAACGTAATACTATATAACGTTATACGTTATAACGTAATACTATATAACGTTATACGTTATAACGTAATACTATATAACGTTGTACGTTACATGGTGATACTATATAACGTTATACGTTATAACGTTATACTATAAAATGTTACACGTTATAACGTAATACTATATAACGTTATACGTTATAACGTAATACTATATAACGTTATACGATATAACGTAATACTATATAACGTTATACGTTATAACGTAATACTATATAACGTTATACGTTATATGGTAATACTATATAACGTTATACGTTATAACGTAATACTATATAACGTTATACGTTATAACGTAATACTATATAACGTTATACTATATAACGTTATACGTTATATGGTAATACTATATAACGTTATACGTTATAACGTAATACTATATAACGTTATACGTTATAACGTAATACTATATAACGTTATACGTTATAGCGTAATACTACATAACGTTATACGTTATATGGTAATACTAAATAACGTTATACGTTATAACGTAATACTATATAACGTTATACGTTATATGGTAATACTAAATAACGTTATACGTTATAACGTAATACTATATAACGTTATACGTCATAACGTAATACTATATAACGTTATACGTTATAACGTAATACTATATAACGTTATACGTTATACGGTAATACTATATACGTTATACCGTTATACGGTAATACTATATAACGTTATACGTTATAACGTAATACTATATAACGTTATACGTTATAACGTAATACTACATAACGTTATACGTTATATGGTAATACTAAATAACGTTATACGTTATAACGTAATACTATATAACGTTATACGTTATATGGTAATACTATATAACGTTATACGTTACATGGTGATACTATATAACGTTATACGTTACATGGTGATACTATATAACGTTATACGTTACATGGTGATACTATATAACGTTGTACGTTACATGGTGATACTATATAACGTTATACGTTACATGGTGATACTATATAACGTTATACGTTATAACGTAATACTATATAACGTTATACGTTATAACGTAATACTATATAACGTTATACTATATAACGTTATACGTTATAACGTAATACTATATAACGTTATACGTTATAACGTAATACTATATAACGTTGTACGTTACATGGTGATACTATATAACGTTATACGTTATAACGTTATACTATAAAATGTTACACGTTATAACGTAATACTATATAACGTTATACGTTATAACGTAATACTATATAACATTATACGATATAACGTAATACTATATAACGTTATACGTTATAACGTAATACTATATAACGTTATACGTTATAACGTAATACTATATAACGTTATACGTTATAACGTAATACTATATAACGTTATACGTTATATGGTAATACTATATAACGTTATACGTTATAACGTAACACTATATAACGTTATACGATATAACGTAATACTATATAACGTTATACGTTATAACGTAATACTATATAACGTTATACGTTATAACGTAATACTATATAACGTTGTACGTTACATGGTGATACTATATAACGTTATACGTTATAACGTTATACTATAAAATGTTACACGTTATAACGTAATATTATATAACGTTATACGTTATAACGTAATACTATATAACGTTATACGATATAACGTAATACTATATAACGTTATACGTTATAACGTAATACTATATAACGTTATACGTTATAGCGTAATACTACATAACGTTATACGTTATATGGTAATACTAAATAACGTTATACGTTATAACGTAATACTATATAACGTTATACGTTATATGGTAATACTAAATAACGTTATACGTTATAACGTAATACTATATAACGTTATACGTCATAACGTAATACTATATAACGTTATACGTTATAACGTAATACTATATAACGTTATACGTTATACGGTAATACTATATAACGTGATACGTTATAACGTAATACTATATAACGTTATACGTTATAACGTAATACTATATAACGTTATACGTTATAACGTAATACTACATAACGTTATACGTTATATGGTAATACTAAATAACGTTATACGTTATAACGTAATACTATATAACGTTATACGTTATATGGTAATACTATATAACGTTATACGTTATATGGTAATACTAAATAACGTTATACGTTATAACGTAATACTATATAACGTTATACGTTATAACGTAATACTACATAACGTTATACGTTATATGGTAATACTAAATAACGTTATACGTTATAACGTAATACTATATAACGTTATACGTTATAACGTAATACTATATAACGTTATACGTTATAACGTAATACTATATAACGTTATACGTTATAACGTAATACTATATAACGTTATACGTTATAGCGTAATACTACATAACGTTATACGTTATATGGTAATACTAAATAGCGTTATACGTTATAACGTAATACTATATAACGTTATACGTTATATGGTAATACTAAATAACGTTATACGTTATAACGTAATACTATATAACGTTATACGTTATAACGTAATACTATATAACGTTATACGTTATAACGTAATACTATATAACGTTATACGTTATAACGTAATACTATATAACGTTATACGTTATAACGTAATACTATATAACGTTATACGTTATAACGTAATACTATATAACGTTATACGTTATAACGTAATACTATATAACTTTATACGTTATAACGTAATACTATATAACGTTATACGTTATAACGTAATACTATATAACGTTATACGTTATAACGTAATACTATATAACGTTATACGTTATAGCGTAATACTACATAACGTTATACGTTGTATGGTAATACTAAATAACGTTATACGTTATAACGTAATACTATATAACGTTATACGTTATATGGTAATACTAAATAACGTTATACGTTATAACGTAATACTATATAACGTTATACGTTATAACGTAATACTATATAACGTTATACGTTATAACGTAATACTATATAACGTTATACGTTATACGGTAATACTATATAACGTTATACGTTACATGGTGATACTATATAACGTTATACGTTACATGGTGATACTATATAACGTTATACGTTACATGGTGATACTATATAACGTTATACGCTATAACGTAATACTATATAATGTTATACGTTATAACGTAATACTATATAATGTTATACGTTATAACGTAATACTATATAACGTTATACGTTATAACGTAATACTATATAACGTTATACGTTATAACGTAATACTATATAACGTAATACGTTATAACGTAATACTATATAACGTTATACGATATAACGTAATACTATATAACGTTATACGTTATATGGTGATACTATATAACGTTATAACGTAATACTATATAACGTTATACGTTATATGGTAATACTATATAACGTTATACGTCATAACGTAATACTATATAACGTTATACGTTATAACGTAATACTATATAACGTTATACGTTATAACGTAATACTATATAACGTTATACGTTACATGGTGATACTATATAACGTTATACGTTACATGGTGATACTATATAACGTTATACGTTATAACGTAATACTATATAATGTTATACGTTATAACGTAATACTATATAATTTTATACGTTATAACGTATACTATATAACGTTATACGTTATAACGTAATACTATATAACGTTATACGTTATAACGTAATACTATATAACGTAATACGTTATAACGTAATACTATATAACGTTATACGATATAACCTAATACTATATAACGTTATACGTTATATGGTGATACTATATAACGTTATAACGTAATACTATATAACGTTATACGTTATATGGTAATACTATATAACGTTATACGTCATAACGCAATACTATATAACGTTATACGTTATAACGTAATACTATATAACGTTATACGTTATAACGTAATACTATATAACGTTATACGTTATAACGTAATACTACATAACGTTATACGTTATATGGTAATACTAAATAACGTTATACGTTATAACGTAATACTATATAACGTTATACGTTATAACGTAATACTATATAACGTTATACGTTATAACGTAATACTATATAACGTTATACGTTATAACGTAATACTATATAACGTTATACGTTATAACGTAATACTATATAACGTTATACGTTATAACGTAATACTACATAACGTTATACGTTATATGGTGATACTATATAACGTTATAACGTAATACTATATAACGTTATACGTTATATGGTGATACTATATAACGTTATAACGTAATACTATATAACGTTATACGTTATATGGTAATACTATATAACGTTATACGTCATAACGCAATACTATATAACGTTATACGTTATAACGTAATACTATATAACGTTATACGTTATAACGTAATACTATATAACGTTATACGTTATAACGTAATACTACATAACGTTATACGTTATATGGTAATACTAAATAACGTTATACGTTATAACGTAATACTATATAACGTTATACGTTATAGCGTAATACTACATAACGTTATACGTTATATGGTAATACTAAATAGCGTTATACGTTATAACGTAATACTATATAACGTTATACGTTATATGGTAATACTAAATAACGTTATACGTTATAACGTAATACTATATAACGTTATACGTTATAACGTAATACTATATAACGTTATACGTTATAACGTAATACTATATAACGTTATACGTTATAACGTAATACTATATAACGTTATACGTTATAACGTAATACTATATAACGTTATACGTTATAACGTAATACTATATAACGTTATACGTTATAACGTAATACTATATAACTTTATACGTTATAACGTAATACTATATAACGTTATACGTTATAACGTAATACTATATAACGTTATACGTTATAACGTAATACTATATAACGTTATACGTTATAGCGTAATACTACATAACGTTATACGTTGTATGGTAATACTAAATAACGTTATACGTTATAACGTAATACTATATAACGTTATACGTTATATGGTAATACTAAATAACGTTATACGTTATAACGTAATACTATATAACGTTATACGTTATAACGTAATACTATATAACGTTATACGTTATAACGTAATACTATATAACGTTATACGTTATACGGTAATACTATATAACGTTATACGTTACATGGTGATACTATATAACGTTATACGTTACATGGTGATACTATATAACGTTATACGTTACATGGTGATACTATATAACGTTATACGCTATAACGTAATACTATATAATGTTATACGTTATAACGTAATACTATATAATGTTATACGTTATAACGTAATACTATATAACGTTATACGTTATAACGTAATACTATATAACGTTATACGTTATAACGTAATACTATATAACGTAATACGTTATAACGTAATACTATATAACGTTATACGATATAACGTAATACTATATAACGTTATACGTTATATGGTGATACTATATAACGTTATAACGTAATACTATATAACGTTATACGTTATATGGTAATACTATATAACGTTATACGTCATAACGTAATACTATATAACGTTATACGTTATAACGTAATACTATATAACGTTATACGTTATAACGTAATACTATATAACGTTATACGTTACATGGTGATACTATATAACGTTATACGTTACATGGTGATACTATATAACGTTATACGTTATAACGTAATACTATATAATGTTATACGTTATAACGTAATACTATATAATTTTATACGTTATAACGTATACTATATAACGTTATACGTTATAACGTAATACTATATAACGTTATACGTTATAACGTAATACTATATAACGTAATACGTTATAACGTAATACTATATAACGTTATACGATATAACGTAATACTATATAACGTTATACGTTATATGGTGATACTATATAACGTTATAACGTAATACTATATAACGTTATACGTTATATGGTAATACTATATAACGTTATACGTCATAACGCAATACTATATAACGTTATACGTTATAACGTAATACTATATAACGTTATACGTTATAACGTAATACTATATAACGTTATACGTTATAACGTAATACTACATAACGTTATACGTTATATGGTAATACTAAATAACGTTATACGTTATAACGTAATACTATATAACGTTATACGTTATAACGTAATACTATATAACGTTATACGTTATAACGTAATACTATATAACGTTATACGTTATAACGTAATACTATATAACGTTATACGTTATAACGTAATACTATATAACGTTATACGTTATAACGTAATACTACATAACGTTATACGTTATATGGTAATACTAAATAACGTTATACGTTACATGGTGATACTATATAACGTTATACGTTACATGGTGATACTATATAACGTTATACGTTACATGGTGATACTATATAACGTTATACGTTATAACGTAATACTATATAACGTTATACGTTATAACGTAATACTATATAACGTTATACGTTATAACGTAATACTATATAACGTTATACGTTATAACGTAATACTATATAACGTTATACGTTATAACGTAATACTATATAACGTTATACGTTATAACGTAATACTATATAACGTTATACGTTATAACGTAATACTATATAACGTTATACGTTATAACGTAATACTATATAACGTTATACGTTATAACGTAATACTATATAACGTTATACGTTATAACGTAATACTATATAACTTTATACGTTATAACGTAATACTATATAACGTTATACGTTATAACGTAATACTATATAACGTTATACGTTATAACGTAATACTATATAACGTTATACGTTATAGCGTAATACTACATAACGTTATACGTTATATGGTAATACTAAATAACGTTATACGTTATAACGTAATACTATATAACGTTATACGTTATATGGTAATACTAAATAACGTTATACGTTATAACGTAATACTATATAACGTTATACGTTATAACGTAATACTATATAACGTTATACGTTATAACGTAATACTATATAACGTTATACGTTATACGGTAATACTATATAACGTTATACGTTACATGGTGATACTATATAACGTTATACGTTACATGGTGATACTATATAACGTTATACGTTACATGGTGATACTATATAACGTTATACGCTATAACGTAATACTATATAATGTTATACGTTATAACGTAATACTATATAATGTTATACGTTATAACGTAATACTATATAACGTTATACGTTATAACGTAATACTATATAACGTTATACGTTATAACGTAATACTATATAACGTAATACGTTATAACGTAATACTATATAACGTTATACGATATAACGTAATACTATATAACGTTATACGTTATATGGTGATACTATATAACGTTATAACGTAATACTATATAACGTTATACGTTATATGGTAATACTATATAACGTTATACGTCATAACGTAATACTATATAACGTTATACGTTATAACGTAATACTATATAACGTTATACGTTATAACGTAATACTATATAACGTTATACGTTACATGGTGATACTCTATAACGTTATAAGTTACATGGTGATACTATATAACGTTATACGTTATAACGTAATACTATATAATGTTATACGTTATAACGTAATACTATATAATTTTATACGTTATAACGTATACTATATAACGTTATACGTTATAACGTAATACTATATAACGTTATACGTTATAACGTAATACTATATAACGTAATACGTTATAACGTAATACTATATAACGTTATACGATATAACGTAATACTATATAACGTTATACGTTATATGGTGATACTATATAACGTTATAACGTAATACTATATAACGTTATACGTTATATGGTAATACTATATAACGTTATACGTCATAACGCAATACTATATAACGTTATACGTTATAACGTAATACTATATAACGTTATACGTTATAACGTAATACTATATAACGTTATACGTTATAACGTAATACTACATAACGTTATACTTTATATGGTAATACTAAATAACGTTATACGTTATAACGTAATACTATATAACGTTATACGTTATAACGTAATACTATATAACGTTATACGTTATAACGTAATACTATATAACGTTATACGTTATAACGTAATACTATATAACGTTATACGTTATAACGTAATACTATATAACGTTATACGTTATAACGTAATACTACATAACGTTATACGTTATATGGTAATACTAAATAACGTTATACGTTATAACGTAATACTATATAACGTTATACGTTATATGGTAATACTATATAACGTTATACGTTACATGGTGATACTATATAACGTTATACGTTACATGGTGATACTATATAACGTTATACGTTACATGGTGATACTATATAACGTTATACGTTATAACGTAATACTATATAACGTTATACGTTATAACGTAATACTATATAACGTTATACGTTATAACGTAATACTATATAACGTTATACGTTATAACGTAATACTATATAACGTTATACGTTATAACGTAATACTATATAACGTTATACGTTATAACGTAATACTATATAACGTAATACGTTATAACGTAATACTATATAACGTTATACGATATAACGTAATACTATATAACGTTATACGTTATATGGTGATACTATATAACGTTATAACGTAATACTATATAACGTTATACGTTATATGGTAATACTATATAACGTTATACGTCATAACGTAATACTATATAACGTTATACGTTATAACGTAATACTATATAACGTTATACGTTATAACGTAATACTATATAACGTTATACGTTACATGGTGATACTATATAACGTTATACGTTACATGGTGATACTATATAACGTTATACGTTATAACGTAATACTATATAATGTTATACGTTATAACGTAATACTATATAATGTTATACGTTATAACGTAATACTATATAACGTTATACGTTATAACGTAATACTATATAACGTTATACGTTATAACGTAATACTATATAACGTAATACGTTATAACGTAATACTATATAACGTTATACGATATAACGTAATACTATATAACGTTATACGTTATATGGTGATACTATATAACGTTATAACGTAATACTATATAACGTTATACGTTATATGGTAATACTATATAACGTTATACGTCATAACGCAATACTATATAACGTTATACGTTATAACGTAATACTATATAACGTTATACGTTATAACGTAATACTATATAACGTTATACGTTATAACGTAATACTACATAACGTTATACGTTATATGGTAATACTAAATAACGTTATACGTTATAACGTAATACTATATAACGTTATACGTTATAACGTAATACTATATAACGTTATACGTTATAACGTAATACTATATAACGTTATACGTTATAACGTAATACTATATAACGTTATACGTTATAACGTAATACTATATAACGTTATACGTTATAACGTAATACTACATAACGTTATACGTTATATGGTAATACTAAATAACGTTATACGTTATAACGTAATACTATATAACGTTATACGTTATATGTTAATACTATATAACGTTATACGTTACATGGTGATACTATATAACGTTATACGTTACATGGTGATACTATATAACGTTATACGTTACATGGTGATACTATATAACGTTATACGTTATAACGTAATACTATATAACGTTATACGTTATAACGTAATACTATGTAACGTTATACGTTATAACGTAATACTATATAACGTTATACGTTATAACGTAATACTATATAACGTTATACGTTATAACGTAATACTATATAACGTTATACGTTATAACGTAATACTATATAACGTTATACGTTATATCGTAATACTATATAACGTTATACGTTATAACGTAATACTATATAACGTTATACGTTATATGGTAATACTATATAACGTTATACATTATAACGTAATACTACATAACGTTATACGTTATATGGTAATACTAAATAACGTTATACGTTATAACGTAATACTATATAACGTTATACGTTATAACGTAATACTATATAACGTTATACGTTATAACGTAATACTATATAACGTTATACGTTATAACGTAATACTACATAACGTTATACGTTATGTGGTAATACTAAATAACGTTATACGTTATAACGTAATACTATATAACGTTATACGTTATAACGTAATACTATATAACGTTATACGTTATAACGTAATACTATATAACGTTATACGTTATAACGTAATACTATATAACGTTATACGTTATAACGTAATACTATATAACGTTATACGTTATAACGTAATACTATATAACTTTATACGTTATAACGTAATACTATATAACGTTATACGTTATAACGTAATACTATATAACGTTATACGTTATATGGTAATACTATATAACGTTATACGTTACATGGTGATACTATATAACGTTATACGTTACATGGTGATACTATATAACGTTATACGTTACATGGTGATACTATATAACGTTATACGTTATAACGTAATACTATATAACGTTATACGTTATAACGTAATACTATATAACGTTATACGTTATAACGTAATACTATATAACGTTATACGTTATAACGTAATACTATATAACGTTATACGTTATAACGTAATACTATATAACGTTATACGTTATAACGTAATACTATATAACGTTATACGTTACATGGTAATACTATATAACGTTATACATTATAACGTAATACTACATAACGTTATACGTTATATGGTAATACTAAATAACGTTATACGTTATAACGTAATACTATATAACGTTATACGTTATATGGTAATACTAAATAACGTTATACGTTATAACGTAATACTATATAACGTTATACGTTATAACGTAATACTATATAACGTTATACGTTATAACGTAATACTATATAACGTTATACGTTATAACGTAATACTATATAACGTTATACGTTATACGGTAATACTATATAACGTTATACGTTATAACGTAATACTATATAACGTTATACGTTATAACGTAATACTATATAACGTTATACGTTATAACGTAATACTACATAACGTTATACGTTATATGGTAATACTAAATAACGTTATACGTTATAACGTAATACTATATAACGTTATACGTTATATGGTGATACTATACAACGTTATAACGTAATACTATATAACGTTATACGTTATATGGTAATACTATATAACGTTATACGTCATAACGTAATACTATATAACGTTATACGTTATAACGTAATACTATATAACGTTATACGTTATAACGTAATACTATATAACGTTATACGTTATAACGTAATACTACATAACGTTATACGTTATGTGGTAATACTAAATAACGTTATACGTTATAACGTAATACTATATAACGTAATACTATATAACGTTATACGTTATAACGTAATACTATATAACGTTATACGTTATAACGTAATACTATATAACGTTATACGTTATAACGTAATACTATATAACGTTATACATTATAACGTAATACTATATAACGTTATACGTTATAACGTAATACTATATAACTTTATACGTTATAACGTAATACTATATAACGTTATACGTTATAACGTAATACTATATAACGTTATACGTTATATGGTAATACTATATAACGTTATACGTTACATGGTGATACTATATAACGTTATACGTTACATGGTGATACTATATAACGTTATACGTTACATGGTGATACTATATAACGTTATACGTTATAACGTAATACTATATAACGTTATACGTTATAACGTAATACTATATAACGTTATACGTTATAACGTAATACTATATAACGTTATACGTTATAACGTAATACTATATAACGTTATACGTTATAACGTAATACTATATAACGTTATACGTTATAACGTAATACTATATAACGTTATACGTTATAACGTAATACTAAATAACGTTATACGTTATAACGTAATACTATATAACGTTATACGTTATATGGTAATACTAAATAACGTTATACGTTATAACGTAATACTATATAACGTTATACGTTATAACGTAATACTATATAACGTTATACGTTATACGGTAATACTATATAACGTTATACGTTATAACGTAATACTATATAACGTTATACGTTATAACGTAATACTATATAACGTTATACGTTATAACGTAATACTATATAACTTTATACGTTATAACGTAATACTATATAACGTTATACGTTATAACGTAATACTATATAACGTTATACGTTATATGGTAATACTATATAACGTTATACGTTACATGGTGATACTATATAACGTTATACGTTACATGGTGATACTATATAACGTTATACGTTACATGGTGATACTATATAACGTTATACGTTATAACGTAATACTATATAATGTTATACGTTATAACGTAATACTATATAATGTTATACGTTATAACGTAATACTATATAACGTTATACGTTATAACGTAATACTATATAACGTTATACGTTATAACGTAATACTATATAACGTAATACGTTTTAACGTAATACTATATAACGTTATACGATATAACGTAATACTATATAACGTTATACGTTATATGGTGATACTATATAACGTTATAACGTAATACTATATAACGTTATACGTTATATGGTAATACTATATAACGTTATACGTCATAACGTAATACTATATAACGTTATACGTTATAACGTAATACTATATAACGTTATACGTTATAACGTAATACTATATAACGTTATACGTTATAACGTAATACTACATAACGTTATACGTTATATGGTAATACTAAATAACGTTATACGTTATAACGTAATACTATATAACGTTATACGTTATAACGTCATACTATATAACGTTATACGTTATAACGTAATACTATATAACGTTATACGTTATAACGTAATACTATATAACGTTATACGTTATAACGTAATACTATATAACGTTATACGTTATATGGTAATACTATATAACGTTATACGTTATAACGTAATACTATATAACGTTATACGTTATATGGTAATACTAAATAACGTTATACGTTATATGGTAATACTAAATAACGTTATACGTTATAACGTAATACTATATAACGTTATACGTTATAACGTAATACTATATAACGTTATACGTTATAACGTAATACTATATAACGTTATACGTTATATGGTAATACTAAATAACGTTATACGTTATATGGTAATACTAAATAACGTTATACGTTATAACGTAATACTACATAACGTTATACGTTATATGGTAATACTAAATAACGTTATACGTTATAACGTAATACTATATAACGTTATACGTTATAACGTCATACTATATAACGTTATACGTTATAACGTAATACTATATAACGTTATACGTTATAACGTAATACTATATAACGTTATACGCTATAACGTAATACTATATAACGTTATACGTTATATGGTAATACTATATAACGTTATACGTTATAACGTAATACTATATAACGTTATACGTTATATGGTAATACTAAATAACGTTATACGTTATATGGTAATACTAAATAACGTTATACGTTATAACGTAATACTATATAACGTTATACGTTATATGGTAATACTATATAACGTTATACGTTACATGTGATACTATATAACGTTATACGTTACATGGTGATACTATATAACGTTATACGTTACATGGTGATACTATATAACGTTATACGTTATATGGTAATACTAAATAACGTTATACGTTATAACGTAATACTATATAACGTTATACGTTATAACGTAATACTATATAACGTTATACGTTATAACGTAATACTATATAACGTTATACGTTATAACGTAATACTATATAACGTTATACGTTATACGGTAATACTATATAACGTTATACGTTATAACGTAATACTATATAACGTTATACGTTATAACGTAATACTAAATAACGTTATACGTTATAAGGTAATACTATATAACGTTATACGTTATAACGTAATACTATATAACGTTATACGTTATATGGTAATACTATATAACGTTATACGTTACATGTAATACTATATAACGTTATACGTTATCATGGTGATACTATATAACGTTATACGTTATATGGTAATACTATATAACGTTATACGTTATAACGTAATACTATATAACGTTATACGTTATAACGTAATACTATATAACGTTATACGTTATAACGTAATACTATATAACGTTATACGTTATAACGTAATACTATATAACGTTATACGTTATAACGGTAATACTATATAACGTTATACGTTATAACGTAATACTATATAACGTTATACGTTATAACGTAATACTATATAACGTTATACGTTATATGGTAATACTATATAACGTTATACGTTATAACGTAATACTATATAACGTTATACGTTATAACGTAATACTATATAACGTTATACGTTATAACGTAATACTATATAACGTTATACGTTATATGGTAATACTATTATAGTTATACGTTATAACGTAATACTATATAACGTTATACGTTATAACGTAATACTATATAACGTTATACGTTATAGCGTAATACTACATAACGTTATACGTTATATGGTAATACTAAATAACGTTATACGTTATAACGTAATACTATATAACGTTATACGTTATATGGTAATACTAAATAACGTTATACGTTATAACGTAATACTATATAACGTTATACGTTATAACGTAATACTATATAACGTTATACGTTATAACGTAATACTATATAACGTTATACGTTATAACGTAATACTATATAACGTTATACGTTATACGGTAATACTATATAACGTTATACGTTATAACGTAATACTATATAACGTTATACGTTATAACGTAATACTATATAACGTTATACGTTATAACGTAATACTACATAACGTTATACGTTATATGGTAATACTAAATAACGTTATACGTTATAACGTAATACTATATAACGTTATACGTTATATGGTAATACTATATAACGTTATACGTTATATGGTAATACTATACAACGTTATACGTTACATGGTAATACTATATAACGTTATACGTTACATGGTGATACTATATAACGTTATACGTTACATGGTGATACTATATAACGTTATACGTTATAACGTAATACTATATAATGTTATACGTTATAACGTAATACTATATAACGTTATACGTTATAACGTAATACTATATAACGTTATACGTTATAACGTAATACTATATAACGCTATACGTTATAACGTAATACTATATAACGTTATACGTTATATGGTAATACTAAATAACGTTATACGTTATAACGTAATAATAAATAACGTTATACGTTATAACGTAATACTATATAACGTTATACGTTATAACGTAATACTATATAACGTTATACGTTATAACGTAATACTATATAACGTTATACGTTATAACGTAATACTACATAACGTTATACGTTATATGGTAATACTAAATAACGTTATACGTTATAACGTAATACTATATAACGTTATACGTTATAACGTAATACTATATAACGTTATACGTTATAACGTAATACTATATAACGTTATACGTTATAACGTAATACTATATAACGTTATACGTTATATGGTAATACTATATAACGTTATACGTCATAACGTAATACTATATAACGTTATACGTTATAACGTAATACTATATAACGTTATACGTTATAACGTAATACTACATAACGTTATACGTTATAACGTAATACTATATAACGTTATACGTTATAACGTAATACTATATAACGTTATACGTTATAACGTAATACTATATAACGTTATACGTTATAACGTAATACTATATAACGTTATACGTTATATGGTAATACTATATAACGTTATACGTTATATGGTAATACTAAATAACGTTATACGTTATAACGTAATACTATCTAACGTTATACGTTATAACGTAATACTATATAACGTTATACGTTATAACGTAATACTATATAACGTTATACGTTATACGGTAATACTATATAACGTTATACGTTATAACGTAATACTATATAACGTTATACGTTATATGGTGATACTATACAACGTTATAACGTAATACTATATAACGTTATACGTTATATGGTAATACTATATAACGTTATACGTCATAACGTAATACTATATAACGTTATACGTTATAACGTAATACTATATAACGTTATACGTTATAACGTAATACTATATAACGTTATACGTTATAACGTAATACTACATAACGTTATACGTTATGTGGTAATACTAAATAACGTTATACGTTATAACGTAATACTATATAACGTAATACTATATAACGTTATACGTTATAACGTAATACTATATAACGTTATACGTTATAACGTAATACTATATAACGTTATACGTTATAACGTAATACTATATAACGTTATACATTATAACGTAATACTATATAACGTTATACGTTATAACGTAATACTATATAACTTTATACGTTATAACGTAATACTATATAACGTTATACGTTATAACGTAATACTATATAACGTTATACGTTATATGGTAATACTATATAACGTTATACGTTACATGGTGATACTATATAACGTTATACGTTACATGGTGATACTATATAACGTTATACGTTACATGGTGATACTATATAACGTTATACGTTATAACGTAATACTATATAACGTTATACGTTATAACGTAATACTATATAACGTTATACGTTATAACGTAATACTATATAACGTTATACGTTATAACGTAATACTATATAACGTTATACGTTATAACGTAATACTATATAACGTTATACGTTATAACGTAATACTATATAACGTTATACGTTATAACGTAATACTAAATAACGTTATACGTTATAACGTAATACTATATAACGTTATACGTTATATGGTAATACTAAATAACGTTATACGTTATAACGTAATACTATATAACGTTATACGTTATAACGTAATACTATATAACGTTATACGTTATACGGTAATACTATATAACGTTATACGTTATAACGTAATACTATATAACGTTATACGTTATAACGTAATACTATATAACGTTATACGTTATAACGTAATACTATATAACTTTATACGTTATAACGTAATACTATATAACGTTATACGTTATAACGTAATACTATATAACGTTATACGTTATATGGTAATACTATATAACGTTATACGTTACATGGTGATACTATATAACGTTATACGTTACATGGTGATACTATATAACGTTATACGTTACATGGTGATACTATATAACGTTATACGTTATAACGTAATACTATATAATGTTATACGTTATAACGTAATACTATATAATGTTATACGTTATAACGTAATACTATATAACGTTATACGTTATAACGTAATACTATATAACGTTATACGTTATAACGTAATACTATATAACGTAATACGTTTTAACGTAATACTATATAACGTTATACGATATAACGTAATACTATATAACGTTATACGTTATATGGTGATACTATATAACGTTATAACGTAATACTATATAACGTTATACGTTATATGGTAATACTATATAACGTTATACGTCATAACGTAATACTATATAACGTTATACGTTATAACGTAATACTATATAACGTTATACGTTATAACGTAATACTATATAACGTTATACGTTATAACGTAATACTACATAACGTTATACGTTATATGGTAATACTAAATAACGTTATACGTTATAACGTAATACTATATAACGTTATACGTTATAACGTCATACTATATAACGTTATACGTTATAACGTAATACTATATAACGTTATACGTTATAACGTAATACTATATAACGTTATACGTTATAACGTAATACTATATAACGTTATACGTTATATGGTAATACTATATAACGTTATACGTTATAACGTAATACTATATAACGTTATACGTTATATGGTAATACTAAATAACGTTATACGTTATATGGTAATACTAAATAACGTTATACGTTATAACGTAATACTATATAACGTTATACGTTATAACGTAATACTATATAACGTTATACGTTATAACGTAATACTATATAACGTTATACGTTATATGGTAATACTAAATAACGTTATACGTTATATGGTAATACTAAATAACGTTATACGTTATAACGTAATACTACATAACGTTATACGTTATATGGTAATACTAAATAACGTTATACGTTATAACGTAATACTATATAACGTTATACGTTATAACGTCATACTATATAACGTTATACGTTATAACGTAATACTATATAACGTTATACGTTATAACGTAATACTATATAACGTTATACGCTATAACGTAATACTATATAACGTTATACGTTATATGGTAATACTATATAACGTTATACGTTATAACGTAATACTATATAACGTTATACGTTATATGGTAATACTAAATAACGTTATACGTTATATGGTAATACTAAATAA